>NW_016826105.1:0-61883 GCF_001698545.2 Rhinopithecus bieti
ACATATTTTGCGATGTCTGTCGGAGGGCCAGCAAGCAGAAGTGGCCCTGCAAAGCTGTCTTTCATGGGAAAATTGGCATCTCTAGAGAATACCTATTAATACAGGCAGGCTTTCTCTTGTCTGGATCTGGGAAAAATGAATGGAGCCTGAGACCTTAAAGACCTGAATGAAATATTTACCATCTATTCTCTCTGAGGGCTGCTACCTGTGAGGTTTCATCTATATAACAAGACCATCTTTGTTAGCCAAACTTCCTCCTTTCTCCCTCCCATAACCTGTCTTGCCACTTAAACCTGATTTACCGCCATACCACCAGCATGTTTTTGGCCATGCAGGAATCCAGGAAATCAACCACCAAAAGGGTAAGACTTTATATCAATGAGGCTCCTGGCTTCTCTCCCCCTGTGCAGTTTGGTCAAGCAGACAGGAAAAATCAGTTTTCTCTGCAAAATTTTGGTTAATGGGAGAAGATTTGTGTATGACTAGCCTGGGTGTAGTGATTCTGACATAGTATTTGGTGCATTTTTCCATAGGAATATTTATATTGCTGAATCCCTTTCCTTCCAGAAATAGTCTTTTCCTCTATCTCTTTCCTTCTGTGTTGTTCACAAAGAAGGGTACCAAATAAAATTCCCTCTCATCTTGTTTTATGTCATTGAGGGTTTGATTTGTGACCAAGTGGCCAAGTGGGAGCACTTGCTCTTGGTCCCCACCATCTGGGAGGTGTGATTTTTTTTTTTTTTTTTTTTTTTTTGAGACGGAGTCTAGCTCTGTCGCCCAAACTGGAGTGCAGTGGCCGGATCTCAGCTCACTGCAAGCTCCGCCTTTCGGGTTCACGCCATTCTCCTGCCTCAGTCTCCCGAGTAGCTGGGACTATAGGCGCCCGCCACCTCGCCCGGCTAGTTTTTTTTTTTTGTATTTTTTAGTAGAGACGGGGTTTCACCGGGTTAGCCAGGATGGTCTCGATCTCCTGACCTTGTGATCCGCCCGTCTCGGCCTCCCAAGTGCTGGGATTACAGGCTTGAGCCACCGTGCCCGGCTGGGAGGTGTGATTTTCGAGTCACATTCAGGTGATCAGCCTGAAAATGACTGGGACCTGAGAGTTTTTTGTTTTGCTTTGTTTGTTCCAAATAAGTTGAGCTCCCAGGAGGATTTGTTATAAGAAGTCCCATCTATAAGGGGTTTTTGTTGTCCCAACCCTTGTTGCCTGGTTAGTGCTATAGAAACAAGAGTCTTTTGCTGTCCTGTTCTATTCCTGAGAGTGAATATTTTATTCTGTTGGGGGGCAGATCTTTGGGATTGCTTCATCACTGAAGAAACTGCTGGATTGAGTCATGATTGGGATCAGTACACCACTGGAAATTCTAATTGCTAATGGCCAGACGAAGGATCCTTTAAATTGGACTCCTACATTAAAAAAAGATTTTGGAGATCTTTTATTTCAAATAAGTGATGGAAAGATAAAATTAAAAGAAAAAGACACATCATAGTGTTATGGCTAGCTTTAAAAATTCTCTTGAGTACATTACAAAAATTTGACCTAAAACAAAGTTAAAATCCTTTGTGAGGTCAAACTGCTTGCTATAGATCTTCTGAGAGAATATGAATAAAAGCCACTCCACGTTCTCTTCTAATAGTTAAAAATCTATGATTTAACTACAGCAGCCTGGGTTTAATTCTAGGTCAGGAAACTAGTCCCTTTTGGTTTTATATTTGTGTGATTTTTGACTTTTTTTGGGGGGTACTCATTCATCTCTTTGGATATCCCTTGTACATCTGTGGTTAAGTTACAACCCTGGCTAAGGCTTATTAGCTTTTTTTTTTTTTTTTTTTTTTTTTTTTTTTTTTTTTTTTGAGACGGAGTCTCCCTCTGTCGCCCAGGCTGGAGTGCAGTGGCCGGATCTCAGCTCACTGCAAGCTCCGCCTCCCGGGTTCATGCCATTCTCCTGCCTCAGCCTCCCGAGTAGCTGGGACTACAGGCGCCCACCACCTCGCCCGGCTATTTTTTTTGTATTTTTTAGTAGAGACGGAGTTTCACCGTGTTAGCCAGGATGGTCTCGATCTCCTGACCTCGTGATCCGCCCGTCTCGGCCTCCCAAAGTGCTGGGATTACAGGCTTGAGCCACCGCGCCCGGCCAGGCTTATTAGTTTTAATTGGGAGTGTGGCTTTGGTGAAACAAAATTCAAAAACTCAGAAATATCAGTTGTTTGTCCCAGCTAAAATCTGATAACAAGGGAACCTAAAGGAATTTTTTTAAAAGAGAGATCTATGGTTAAAAGTCAGCTTAATTAAAACCAACACTCAAGACCTTCCCACTTTTTCTTTTTTGTGTCCTTTTAAAAAATTCTGTCTCCAGTTGACTGAAATATTTTGAATTATGTGTTTTATCTTTCTTTGTGCTTCCTTTCTTAAAAATTGTTCTTCCATTGATTTCTATGTCCCCCTCCTTCTTGTTGCTACCCTGGATGCCACATGAGTGGACCTAAACAATTTCTAACAACCCGAGACCCCTTAGGGAAAACAGAAAGATGCCACAGGCTCCTAGTTTTGGGAGAAACCTCTGTTTTCCCTCATGGAGCCTCAGGAATTTTAAATAAATAGATTTCTGTTAGATCTCACACTCTACTCTTTTCTGTTGTGTTATCTGATGTTTTTTGTCTTCTGGAGGCATCAGAGATTACTTCATACTGTAAAAATACTTGACCTTGTGTGTATGATGGTTGCTGGGTCAGGGGTGAGAGCTACAGTTTTGGAGATGACTGACAGTGGTTACAATAAATACGATTACTTCAGAGGGCTACTCATTTCTTTGCATGTTTAGATAAGAAAGACACGGTTTAAACAATTAGAAAAATGCCTTTGCAGCAAAGTACACTGTGGAAGCGTTGTACAGCGTGGTCGTTTTTGCATTTTACTTTTTTTGGGGGGACCTGGGATTCAGTGGAATCCTTAATGTTTAAAGATCTAAATGCTCTGCTTTCCAACTGTGCCCACTTTTCCCACATTTAAATTATTAGGCCCCACAAACTGCAAGTACTTTTTTGGCCCTGCCCCTTAATGGGCTCCATCCTGAGCTCAGTGGTCCAGCTGGAAAACACACACCTATCTAAAGAAAATAAATCTCCTCCTAAAATCCTAAGGTAAATATCTATCATTTTGCATTACCTTGGTGTCTATTTTTTCCTAAGCTAATTAACACAGGTGGCATCTATTTTTAATGTTCCTTTAACACACCTTAATTCCTTGAAAAGGCTTAAATTCTCTCTCAGTGCTTTGAGGTGTACATTTGTTACCCATTTTATCTTAAAATTTGGTGAGGACTTCTCCAGATAAATGTTAACCATTTCCATTTCCAAAGGTACAATTTGAATTCCACTGCTCTTTTGAACTAGTGAGTTCTACTGGTCCCATGGCTAAAGAAAATCAAAACTCTGAAGTCTTTGTGTCTGTCTCTATCTTTATGTGTGTATGTGTATGTTAAATGTTGTGTCAAGATATGCATATGTCTGTACATACGTTTATACATTGTCTACACATGGTATCAAATTAATAGAAAGATAAATAAGTACTCATAAATTAAAGAAGACCAAATGCTTTTCAAGTTCATGCGATTTTAGCAATCTTTGGTAAACAAGAATTCTTTCAGGATTGTTGGTAAAAAGAAAGTAGAAATGTCTTCAGAATTTAATGTAGACACTTTTGCCTGGGTCTATTGGACAGACAGGCTTATACTCTCTCTAACAGATGTTTTAAAGTCATAAAATTGTTGCTTCTGTTTATATACTTATATACATAAAGCAAAATATATGTAAAACAACAATTATATATAAATTAAGCAACAGTTATATATATTACATATTTATATAATAAATTGCTTAATTTGTCTGTGAGTTTATGTCTTCAGATACAAAGGACCATGATGAGGCCTGCGGGCAATACCGGGCCTGTCTCCCAGCTGTGTCTCTTGCCCATGCTGAGAGAAATTAGACCCTCCAGGCATGATCATCACAGCTCTGACGTTTGCCCTGCATTCATTCTACATCTGGTACGTGATTAAGATTGCTTACTTCCTATGTTTTTCACTGAAAATAAGGGTGTCTAAGAGTTAACAATGTAATGTAGGTATTTAAGACTGCTAGATATAAGAGAAACAATTCTATAGCAGTGTATAAGGAAAGTTAGGATGTGTTTTTGGTCAAATAAAATGTACAAGAAGTGATAAAATATAATATTTGTTAAAGGAAGAGTAATTTTGTCTAGTTTAGAGCTTTTTAAGGATTACTTTAAATTGAAGCAATAAAAAGAATGGTGGGTAATACTGAATGGAGTCAGAAAGTTGGAGAAAGAAAGAGAATGAACAAAATTATAAAAGGTTATAAAATGTCTTATGGAAATCTTACATTGTAGTCAAAACTGATACAAATTAAATAGACTTGTTTATAAGGTTTTATTAAAATTAGCTTCAGGCCGGGCGCGGTGGCTCAAGCCTGTAATCCCAGCACCTGTAATCCCAGCCCACTTTGGAGCCGAGACGGTCGGTATCCGAGTCAGGAGATCGGAGACCATCCTGGCTAACACGGTGAAACCCCGTCTCTACTAAAAATACAAAAATTAGCCCAGGCACGTGGGCGGACGCCTATAGTCCCAGCTACTCGGAGGCTGAGGCAGTGAGAATGGCGTAAACCCAAGGAGGCAGAGCTTGCAGTGAGCTGAGAATCCGGCCATTGCAACTCCAGCCTGGGCGGCAGAGCGAGACTACCGTCTCAAAAAAAAAAAAAAAAAAAAAAAAATTAGCTTCAGCATTATATGATGCATTAAAACAAAGGTAACACTTGTTTTTTTCTTGAACAAGGTTCTCATGTAGCATTAATAGAGATAGTAAAAAATTCTTTTTGGTTTACCTTTTGAGAAAAGTGGGGGCAGAGACAGATTCAGTTTGCCGTTATGATGTCTTTATTAAGCCTTATGATTATTTTGTGGAAAATAATAATCTCCTGTCAGAGTAACATTTTCCTCAAAAGAATGAAAGTTTTTTCTGCTGGTCAGGCATGGGGTTCATGCCTTATAATCTAGGACTTTGAGAGGCCAAGGCAAGATGGGTTGGAGTTGCCAGGAGTTTAAGATCACCTGGGCCGCAATAGAGACTCTGTCTCTAGAAAAACAACAACAACAATAACAAAATTGCAAGGTGTGGTAGCACGCAACTGTATTCTTACTTTCCCCTCAAGGTGTCTGGGGTTGGGGCGAACTGCGTAAGCCCTGAAGGTCAAGCTGCAGTGAGGTAACGATGGTGCCACTGCACTCCAGCCTGGTGACAGAGCGAGACCCTGTCTCAAAATAAACCATAAATAAATAAATAAATAAAATAAGATTTTTCCCTCTTAAAATTTTGAACATATCACTTTGGCTAAATTAATAATGATATTTTACAGTACCTTATACCAAATTTTGAACAGAGTGTCTTAAACCTTGATATTGACAAACTTCCAAAATCAAAAATTTCCAGGCCCAAGTATAAGACGTAAAACTTATTTTGCAAATAATTTGGGTCCTACTACAAGTTGCCTTTGGTACAGTAATGGGGAAACTGGCAAGAGATAAACAGGTTTCAGAAGAAACTAAGCGTACAGCTGTTTTAAATTCTGGTGTTGTTCATTGGTTTGAGTTGTTATTTCCTCAAAATTTGTACTGAATCCCTGAGTTCTTCCTGGCTTACAAGTCTTGAACTAAACATTTTCGTTTTTCTTTTCCTTTTTTTTTTTTTTCTTGAGCCGAGTCTCGCTCTTGTCGCCCGGGCTGGAGTGCAGCGGCATGACTCGGCTCACTGCAAGCTCCGCCTCCTGTTCACCATTCTCCTGCCTCAGCCGCACCGAGGAGCTGGACTACAGGCGCCGCCACCACCCCCTAAGTTTTTGTAATTTTTTAGTAGAAGACGGGATTTCACCGTGTTAGCCAGGAGGGTCTCGATCTCCTGACCTGTGACCCGCCCGCCTCGGCCTCCCAAAGTGCTGGGATTACATGCGTGAGCCACCACGCCTGGCCGAAACTAACATTTTCAAATTTTCTTCCATTTTCTGACTTGGAATCATTAGAAATTAAAACTGTGCTTTTTCCTAAAGCCATACAACCTGAAGCTAGACAACTTAAGTGAATTTCAGGAGAAATTACAACTTACATAGCAAGAACCCTCGTACCTGCTGATATATGGATTACTCAAAAGGTTCACTTGACATCTCATTCAGACTACAATCCAGAGCAACCTGCCACTGCAATCTGAAGGTACTTCAGAGGCTCTAGAAAAACTAGTCTGTAGACTGCTCCAGATATTACAATTGAGCCAACATACAACTGAAACGGTTAGGGTGATGATTGCTCAAAGAATTACTTTAATCGAAGAGGCAGCTGTGTAGCCCTAATAGGGCTCCACAATTACTTTCCCTTTGTTCCTGTAACTTGGCTTTGGTCCTTTTCTGAGGCGACTTCACTCCCTTCTCCATGAGACACAACTTCCTAGGAATGAGCCTTCCTAGTGATGTGGGATCAGATGAAACATACAACCACAAACTCATATTTTCCATAATGCATTCTCTGAAAGATTTTGAGGAAGAGGGGTTGGCCAGGTGCAGTGGCTCACACCTGTAATCCTAGCACTTTGGGAGGCTGCAGTGGGTGGATCACTTGAGCTCAGGAGTTCAAGACCAGCCTGGGCAACATGGTGAAACCCTGTCTCTACAAAATAAAATAAAATAAAATAAAATAAAATAAAATAAAGAAATAAGTAGATAGATAAGTTGGGTGTGGTGGCATGGGCCTGTAGTCCCAGTTTCTACTTGGGAGGCTGAGGTAGGAGGATTGCTTGAGCCTGGGAAGTGGAGGTTGCAGTGAGCCATGATTGCACCACTGCACTTTGGCCTGGGTGACAGAGTGAGACCCTGTCTCAACAAAAAAAAAAAAAAAAAAAAAAAAAAAAAAAGAGAATAGCAGATCAGGTAGCGGGTAAATGTAAAGGAAAAGAAAAACTTCAGGACCCTCTTCAGGTCACAGGGAAAGTTAAGCTTTGAGACTGAGTCGTGAAACACCATCATCATTTCCCCAGATGGATCGCTGTTACTACAAAACCTTTTGTAAAAATGTTGTGCATTAGCCAGACCTCCATAGGAAGGCAAAAGGCCTTAGGTATTTCTGGATGACCGCCCCCACAAATTGCTCTTTGCTGGCCTTAAAACTTTCAAGATGTATATCCTCCCATATAACAAGGACATGTCGATTGTATCTTCAGTTCTGAAATCTAAGTCTGGTTCCTGAGGCTTCGGTCTTAGTCCTTAGGATTTCAGGCTGATAATGCTTATCTTTCTAGGCACAGAGCAAAGACAAGAACAATCATTCTTCCACCTACCCACCTCTTCCTACCTGCCTTCCCCACTTTAAGGCTTCCTGAAAACCTCTTCAGAGAGAACACAAGCCACAGAGGTTTTCTGTGACTTGTGTTTTCCTAGGGCGTACCCTCAAGGTCTGGCTCGGTAAACAATTCATTTAGACGCTTGCCTCAGTCACTTAATTTGGATAACCACCATGAGTTCTGCACAGCCCTTCAAAAAACCATTCCCTGCCCTGGTGACGTGTACCAAGGTGACTCAGGTCTCCGTAAGTCAAACACGCTTCTCCCTTTTCAGCTCCTCCACCCCACCACTCAGTGTTGTGTGCACTGATCTGGCCCCATTTCCAAGCTGATAGTATTGACTTAATAAAGCAAGGCTGGGTGGGGCGGGTTGAGAAGGAAGTCAGAGGCCACTAGCCATGGAAAGAGGCAGGTGGGGCTGTCACTGCTTAAAGACCTCACACTCTGGGTGTGTTTTATGACTGTTTCTGGATTTGAAATCTCCTCTTTGTGACCATTCCAGTGACTTATGCTTTTCCTACTTCCTTCTCATCACACTTACTGTTCCTAGTACACCTCATTTATGGCCAGGAATGGCTGGGCAAATAGTTGACAGTGGAGTAAAAATGACTTTATGATGACTGGGAACCTGGACCTATTTTTTCTGCAAAGAAACTGAGGTTCATAAAAGCTAATTCTTATTCAGGACTGCGCAGTTGTGAGTGTGGCGTTAGGGAACAGGTGCACAAGTGAAGGGTGAGACAGAAAACAAAATGCTGGCTGTTTGTCAAATCCTGAGAGTAGAGGGGGCAAAAATCATTCTGGAAGGTGGATGTCATTCAGGAAACCTTGGGAATCTTAGGGTGTCCTCTGCCCAGATGGGGAGGGGAATGAGGTTAAATTATGGGGCTGGGTGACAATGGGTACTCTACTTCACTTCTCTGCCTGTTTAAAAAATCTGTAAAAATGGGGATGGTGGCACTCAGGATGTTTTGTGAGGACTGTAGCTAGCTGGAAAGCTCTTAGGATAGTGCCTGGTGCATAGTGAGTGCTGCATCAGTCTGAGCTATTATAATTATGGGAATAGGCAAAGGTGCCACCCTAGCCATCCAGCGTGGGAGGTATTTTCCAGCCAGAGTCCTGGCAGTCCACCTGGAGACAAAGATGGTTAAGGAGGAAGTTTAACTTTCGGGAAAGACTGGGGAGGAGTAACTCATGCTCAACATTCTGTGAAAATACATTTATCCAACAGCAGGAATACACGGAGTGAATGTGGCTTCTGCGATAATTATTATCTCCTGGTTGGGGAGCATCTAAAAATGCATTGTAGGCTCAAATGATTTTTCCAAAAGCCAGACCTAGAAACAGGTTTCAGGAGTGCCCTGCAAATAAGCATTCTTTATGCCAAAAGAAAGCATTCATCTTTTTAAAGGAAAACATTCATCTTGCTAAAGGAATCCCCTCTTTTGGACCAGCTCGTTATTTTTATACTATCTAAATGTATAAGGTGTTAAAAGAAAGACTGAAGAAGAGTGAAATAAGAAAGTGCATGTATAAATTAACAGGGCAGAATTGGGACTGGTATGTGTAAATTAAGAGGAAACATGTATAGGTTTTGCATGAACATAAAAAGGACTTGTTTTAACCAGACATCTCCATATAAATAATGTGGGCTGTCTCTCATGGATAACAGACTTCATCACAAGAACATTCCAGCAGAATCATGAGAGAATGGGAAGTGTGGCTTCTTTCCTAACTGGCAGCTTAGACTGAGTAAGTCACTGAAGAGAAAGGAGATGAAGGAGTAGATGGATGAGGGTGACAGAAATAGGATGGTGAAAGTAAAGAACTGCAAAGAATGTTTACCGAGGGCTCATCAGGTACCAGGCTGTGTGTCTAATGCCTTACACATCTTAGTTTATCCTTTCATGTAAATTTTCTGACAGTAAGAATCACTCTTGTGCTTCAGATGAGAAGAGGCTGAGAGAGGTGAAGTGAGTGGTCCAGGGTCATCCAGCCAGTTCATAGCAGAGCTGGTGTGTTTCACCCTAAACTTTGTGCACAGACAGAAAAGTGAGACACAGAAGGCAGGCAAAGCAAATTTTTGTTGTGGGTGAAGTTTATAAAAGGTACCTGTGTTGGGCAGAATAATGACCTCCTAAAAATGTCCACATCCTAATCCCTGGAGCCAATGCGTAATATTTTATTTGGCAAAAAGACTTTCCAGATGTGATGAGGTTAAGAATCTTGAGATGGTGAGTTATTCTGGATTATCTGCGTGGGCTCAGTGTAATCAGAAGGGTCCTCAGTGTAATCAGAAGGGAAAGAGGAAGGCAGGAGGGTCAGGGAGAGAATGATGCGGCCTGAGAGACTCCATTGGCCATCGCTGGCTGTGAACTCATAACAAAAGACAAAATTACAGCAGTTTTATTTATAAATCTAATTGGCTTTTATTTGGGATTTATAATTTGGGGCAGGTCCCACTTTACAAATACAGTCATAGTTCCCCTTTGGCAATACAATAACAGAACAGTGGGTTTTGTCAAATTTGAACAAGAAAAGAGAGCAGTAGAAATAAATGTATTGGTTAACATCAGGTTAATTCAGGTTACGTTTTTATAAAAATTAAAGTAAAGGGGACCTCAAGTAGATTGGAATCTCTCTCTTTTTTCTCTCTTTTTTTTTTTTTTTTTTCTGAGGTGGAGTCTCACTCTGTCATCCAGGCTGGAGTGCAGTGGCACAATCTCGGCTCACTGCAATCTTTGCCTCCCAAGTTCCAGCAATTCTCCTGACTCAGCCTCCTGAATAGCTGGGATTACAGGTGTGTGCCACCACACCCAGCTAATTTTTGTATTTCTAGTAGAGACGGAATTTCACCATGTTGGTCAGGCTGGTCTCAAACTCCTGTCCTCGTTATCCGCCTGCCTCGCCCTCCCAAAGTGCTGGGATTATAGGCGTTAGCCACTGTGCTCGGCCATTTTTTTTTTTTTATTGGTCTGTTTTGGGATCTATCTGCTTTCTTAAAATTCCAGTTGGAGTATGTAACGTTTAACATCAGTGGCCCTATTTTGGAGTCTCTATGCACTCACTTAGGTGAGAGTGTGACTAAAACTGAAAGCATTGACATTACTCTCAGCTACCATCATTTTGGGCTTCCATCATTCATAGGTTATGATGTCTTCCTGATCACACATTCCTTTGAGTTTTGTCGCCAGCCAAGNTCTGTCATCCAGGCTGGAGTGCAGTGGCACAATCTCGGCTCACTGCAATCTTTGCCTCCCAAGTTCCAGCAATTCTCCTGACTCAGCCTCCTGAATAGCTGGGATTACAGGTGTGTGCCACCACACCCAGCTAATTTTGTATTTCTAGTAGAGACGGAATTTCACCATGTTGGTCAGGCTGGTCTCAAACTCCTGTCCTCGTTATCCGCCTGCCTCGCCCTCCCAAAGTGCTGGGATTATAGGCGTTAGCCACTGTGCTCGGCCATTTTTTTTTTTTTATTGGTCTGTTTTGGGATCTATCTGCTTTCTTAAAATTCCAGTTGGAGTATGTAACGTTTAACATCAGTGGCCCTATTTTGGAGTCTCTATGCACTCACTTAGGTGAGAGTGTGACTAAAACTGAAAGCATTGACATTACTCTCAGCTACCATCATTTTGGGCTTCCATCATTCATAGGTTATGATGTCTTCCTGATCACACATTCCTTTGAGTTTTGTCGCCAGCCAAGAGAGACCATTTGACATTTGATGGATAGCTGCATGCAAACATTTAAAGCTTTTAGAGATTACAGCACACCAGGGAGACTACTAGTGTGACTATCAGGAGAATAATACCAAGAGTTTGGAGTATGCACCTTAGGCAAGATGCAAACCAACTAAAATGGAATAAAGAATGAGCCAGATGAGTCTACCCATTTTAACCAAGCAGGATGTTTGTTAATTTCTGCAACTGAGTCTCTGTAATACCCATTGTATTTATTTATGTGCAACAAGAAGTGTCAGAAATAGCATAGGCTCTTTCCTGTTCAGCTAGTAGGTAGCAATTCTATTATCTAGCATCTCATGCCTGGGTTACATTCAAACAGGGAGTGAGAACAGGTGAGTCTAGAAGTATAACTCTAAAAGGGACCACCGTACATTTGAACAAACAGTTGTATTAAAGATGCTGCTAATGTCAGCCATTGAGTGGACTAAAGGATCTCTTATGTAAAAATTTGGGAGTGATACGAGAGATATGATACTCTGTTAAGCTACCCTCAGAAGATACTTCCTGTGAAATTCTAATGGCAGCATTATCCTGCCAAGCAAAAGAGGCAGCAATGAGCAAAGACAAATTAAGAGGGGTAGGAGCCTCCTCATGGTGGGAAGTCTTGTTCTGACATCTTGAGAAAAGCTGTCCACAGTGTGAAGTTGTCAATTTCTTATCCTGGTTTGCAGTTTCAGTGTCTCTAGTTATGGTGTTGAACATATTGGTGAGCTCTGAGTGCCCGACACCTTAGGCATGAGTGTTTTCCCATGAAATTTACGTTGAGTTATCCATCTGTAGCTTATAGAGCTTCAGGAACAGAGCAGACTTTGTTCTTAGTGATTCTATGACAGAAAATGGGATTGAAGAAAGTGGAAGAATGCAGGGTCCACTCTAGCCTACAGATGGATAATAAAAACTAGTAACAATGTACAAAGTGACAGCCTCATAACAGGTGTACTATAGTTTTTCTTTTCAACATAATTTCTCTCCATAGGCATCTCTATTTCTACCAAAGATAATCCCAATAAGACAAATTTGTTTTCTTTTAAATACGTTTATTTTCATCAAACTTGGCCTCATTCTTTTCATAATTGCAGCAAGAGTAGCGACTGACCACATAGACTTTTTTAAAGTTGCTTCACTGGAAGTTTTTATAGGGAATCTCAGATTAAACTTTTAGAAGTTTAATTGACACTAGGAAGCCAAACAAAGGCTGACTTCAGACTTTGTCTGCAGTACCTATGGGTTTATTACCTATGGGTTTATATCCTCAAATATGACATTCTAGTCAAAGTCTTAGTAGTATAATCAATGTTTTCAAATGTATTCTGTTATACAAAGAGCAGAGTTATTGAACTTGTGCAATAAACATATTACCATACAATATAAATATTCATGAATAGTTTCCCAAGTCTGGAGTGATCACATAGGGAGAAAATGTAAATGTCTCAATGTTTGTTCACAAAAGTATATTTTATCAAATTGTTGTAAGCTGTAGATAGCTCAAAGGAAAAGAAGTTTCCTGAAATCTGTGAAGCAAGACATTTAAAGAATCAGCAAAATTTCAAATAAAAATTTATGAAAATATTATCCTCATTAGTTCATTTGGTCCCATGAAATTAATTATTTTCTCTGCTTGATCTTGGTCGGCAGTTTCATGAAGCTGTCAGTTTGTTCATTAACATTTTGGAAATTCTCAGACAGCCCAGTGGTATCAGAAACTTGCATTCAAGAGTACAGGTCAGAGTCTTTTCTTTTGTATATATATATATATATATTTTTGATATGGAGTCTTGCTCTGTCGCCAGGCTGGAGTGCAGTGGCGCGATCTTGGCTCACTGCAATCTCCGCTTCCCAGGTTCAAGCAATTCTCCTGCCTCAGCCTCCCAAGTAGCTGGGACTACAGGAGCGCGCCACCAAGCCCAGCCAATTTCGTAGAGATGGGGTTTCACCATATTGGTTAGGATGGTCTCGATCTCTGGTCAGAGTCTTTTCTATAAATATCCTTGGTAAAGAAGCAATTTTAGACTGTAGCTGTTGCAGATGCTTTAAGGAAGAATCAAAACAACTGTCTGTGAATGACAAAGATTTAAAATGAGTATGGTTAAAAATCTGATGAGAATTTATTATAATGAGAACACAACTCACATAGAAATTTAGTTACTTCTGTGGCATATGACATTATGGCTGACAACCTGTTAGATTTCTGGATTTTCTTATATAACTTTTGGAACACTCACATCAATAACATACCCATAAATATAACTTAAAGAAGGTTTAGCATCACTTATCATTTGAGAGTGCTTCCCATATAATTTAACATGTCAACTAAGATGGCCTTTCCATTTAGCTTCTGTTTCTCAACTGGATTCCTGAGTTCCTGATGGAGCCCATTAATGAACAGGGCCAACAAAGTATAGGCTTATGTATGTTGAAAAACTCCATAGGCAATTCTAATACTCCTAGCTGAAAGTCATGGGTTTAGCCCCAAGTACTACTTACTTAGAACAGGGT
The DNA here is from genome assembly GCF_001698545.2 of Rhinopithecus bieti. Taxonomy (NCBI): domain Eukaryota; kingdom Metazoa; phylum Chordata; class Mammalia; order Primates; family Cercopithecidae; genus Rhinopithecus; species Rhinopithecus bieti. The sequence goes on from NW_016826105.1 coordinate 13,643, forward strand.
TTCTCCACCCTGGCTACACATTAGTAGCATCTGGGGAGGCTTAAAAATTATGAATGCCTGGGTCCCACTCCAGACCAGTAAATCAGAATTTAGGGGTGGGGCTTAAGTATCCATTTTATAAAATGTTTCTGAGTGATTCCCACGTATAGCTATATTTTCCATCAGATTTCTCTGATTTCTCGTGACGTTCACTCCTTTCTGTTTTGGTATTACTATTATTTTTCAGGTTTTGTCTCCTGTCATAGAATTAAGGACCTTGCCTTCTTCATTTCTGTATCTGCTATGAATACATGAATTGGTTATCAGGAAAAGATCCTCAGCCACAGGCAGGGTGTGTCCTGAGCTTAAGACTCACATGTTAATGCTACAGTCTTTGTTCTTCATGAGGTCAGAAGTTGCTTGTGATGAAGGGTGTGGGTAACTCCACAGTGCAGATGGTGGAAGGAGGTCACCCTGTTTGACATGTTTTTAGGTGTAACATTGGAACTAAGAATTCTATGTTCATATGGGGTGGAGAGGCAGGGATGTGTAGGGAGACAGATCTAATTCGGATGATGGAATTATACAAGGGAGTGGTGGTAAAGGAATCGAGAAAGCTTAGTGAAGGGAAGAAATGTGAACTTATCTAATAGACCACAGTAGGTCCCTGTGTCTTCTTGAGTAGGTGAGTGAACTAGATTTTAGGAAGGTAATGAGGCAGTCATATGCAAGAAACATTTCAAAGACTGGCAACAAGGGATCAAGCAGGACTTTGAGCAGTTGTTGATGTTTATGGGAATGGAGAGAATGACACAAGTGAGAGATGTTAAAAAAGGACCAAGAGGCTTTGACAATGTTTTGAATTTGGGAAACAAATGAGCAGAGGCTGGGGATAATTATGTCTAAGAGACAGTGGGGTACAGGGAGCATGAAGACCAGGGAAGAAGAGACCTGCAGGAATTAGTGCTGAGAAGCAGGAGCTTGGGAGTAGGAGGAGGAGATCCAGTCCCAGATACAGGCAAAGAAATCCTTTCTCTCTCCCAAGCATGGCAGTCAGCACTGCAGAAAACTGAACAAGAGGAAAGGCTGTCATACCTACCAGTCTTTCTTAATTGCAGAAACTACACCAGGGCTGCTATATCAGAGCAACCCCAACCAGCACTCCAATTATGATGCCGACAGTGGCCCTAGCTGAGAGACCAGAATTTCCAGGTGCTGAACTGCCTGTCATGGAAAGAAAAGAGAAGGAATGAATGTGATGTTATTTTGCAGTGGGGTGCCCCACGTTCCAGCTCTCAGCATGAAGTAGTCTCTACTTGTTCCTTCAAGGAAGGCATTAGTTTTGTGGGAAGGTTGTAATTTTTTTCTCTCTCACTGTGTTTCTAGTTGGTGATCAGTCTTCTGTCAATTCCACCCTGGCGTTTCTGCACTCAGATATTTCTGAAGGCTTTGAAATTTGAGAAAGACTGATTGCTATTTTTGTGTGGCATTAGAACTTTCTATCTTTTCATGGTTGCATCTTTTTCTCAGTGTCTCAGTTGTGGTAGGTAAAAATAAGAGTCTGTTGGGTCTCTATGGCAGGGACTTGATTGACAGAAAGCCCAGGCTAGTGCATTCTGTATTTACTAAGTCTGTTGCACAGAGAACTCGCTTCTCATGGGTTCCCAGCAGGGAAATGAAAAGCCCAGTTTTGGGAAACTCTGCTTCTCTCTCATGGGTGAGGGGCTTGAGGATGCCCCACCAGCCTTGTGGAAACTCTGAGAACTGCATCACTATCTAAAACTCTCTCCTCTTTCTCCTTTTCAGGAATCAGATCTGCATCGTGGTCTGAGGGCTCTCTTAGGCTCTTCCCACTTCCCACTTTTCCTCATGGTGGTTTTCTCCAGTAAATTATCTTGCATCTCTAATTCCATCTTGGTTGCATCTCAGTGGATGAAAACTAACATACCAGGCTTGATTCTTTGCACTTAGCTTTTTTTCTCTCCCCCACTTTTAGCCAGTAACCATGTCCTAGTGGGTTTTCATTTGGGGCTTAGCTCTCACCAGTCAACTCAGGCTGGTGATTAATGCTATGTTAGCTACTGCAAATGCTTTTCTGGCATCTCATTTGATCCATACAATAACCCTGTTGGGTAGGCATGATTTCCATTTTACAGATGAAATGACAGTGGCTTGGAGTAGTGAAAAAAACTTATCCAAAGTCAAATGATTAGTGAGAAGTGGATCTAGGATTTGGCTCTAGCACTGCCTGACTTCAAGCTAATAATACCAGTAGTGATAATAGCAGCTAATATTTATGAAGTTTCCCTCAGTGTGTGGCATTTTGCTGAAGGCTTAATCGAATATTACATTAAATCTTTAAAACAATACTATTGAACAGTCACTCTTATTGCAATTTTCCTTTTTCCCTCCATTTCCTGGTGAGGAGAATTATTACAATTTTCAGTTGAAGAATTGAAGGCTCAGAGAAGTTAAGAATCTTGTGTGAGAAATTTAAAATGGTAAATACGTTAAAAATAAAGAGAGATCGCATATCAACAACCTAACTTTACAACTTCAGCATATAGAAAAAGAACCACTTCAAACCACAAATAGTACATGAAGGAAATAAAGATTAGAGTTGAAATAAATAAAATGGAAAATGGAAAACAATAGAAGGAATCAACGAAACCAAAAGTTGGTTTTCAAAAAAGATCAAAAATTTGACAGTCATTTATTAGACTGACTAAGAAAAAAGAGAGAAGATTTGAATTACTAAAATCAGAAATGAAAATGGAGGTATGGTGGCTCACATATTTAATCCCAGCACCTTGGGAGACTCAAGCAGGAGGATTGCTCGAGGTCAGGAGGGCGAGACCAGCCTAGGCAACATAGGGAGACACAGTCTCTACCAAATTTCTTAAAAAACTATCCAGACATGGTGGCACATGTCTGTAGTCCCAGCTTCTCAAGAGACAGGGATAGGAGGATCACTTGAGTGCAGGAGTTGAGGCTGCAGTAAGTTGTGATGGTACTACTGCACTCTAGCTTGGGCTGGGCTACAGAGTGAGACCCTGTCTCTTGAAAAAAAAAAAGAAAAATATTGAGATATTGCCAGCAATGCTACAAATTCTACAGAAATATTAAGGACTACAAGAGTGCTATGAATAATTGTATGCCAGCAAACTGTTGAATGACCAAGATGAAATGGACAAATTCCTGGAAACACACAAAAATTTAATTTTAATAGACCTATACTTAGATAGAACCAATACAAGCATTTGACAGAATTCACCACTCTTTCATAACAAAAACACTCCAATTATGAATGGAAAGAAACCACCTCAGCATAATAAAGGCAGTATGTGGAAAGCCCAATGCTAACACGATACTCAATGGAGAAAGACTGAAAGCTTTCCCTGTAAGACCAGGAACAAGACAAGAATGCCTGCTTTTGCCACATCTATCCAACATAGTATTAGAAATCCTAGCCAGAGAAATTAGGCAAGAAAAAAAAAAAGACATCCAAATTGGAAAGAAGAAGTAAATGATCTCTGTTATCAGATAACTTGAACTTATATGTAGAAAACCCTAAAGATTAAAAGAACCTGTTAGAGTTAATAAATAAATTTGGTAATGTTGCAGGATACAAAATCAACATGCAAACATCAATTGTACTTCTATATATTAACAATGAACAATCTAAAAGGAAATTAAGAAAAAATTTCCAATTTACATTAACATAAAATAGTATAAAATAGTTAGAAATAAGTTTAACCAAGGAGGTGAAAGGAGTATACCCTGAAAACTATAAAACATTGCTGAAAGAAATTAAAGACAACATCAATAAATGGAAAGACTTTTTTTTTCATGAATGGGAAAACTCAATATTGTTAGGAGGACAATACTGCCCAAAGTGAGCTGCAGGTTCAATGCAATTCCTGCCAGAGTCCCACTGACAATTTTTGCAGAAACAGAAAAACCTATCTTAAAATTCATATGGACTCTCAGGACTCTAAATAGCCAAACAACCTGGAAAATAAAGAATGAAGCTGGAGGACTCACACTTCCTGATTTCAGCATTTGCTATAAAGCCACAGTAATCAATACAGTGTGGTACTAGCATAAAGGAAGATATTGAAACCAATGGAATAGAATATAGAGCCAGAAAGAAACGCTTGCATATATGGCCAAATTATTTTTGACAAGGGTGCCAAGACCACTTAATGGGGAAAGGATATTCTTTTCAATAAATGATATGGGGAAAGCTGAATATCCATGCACAAGAACAAGTTGAATCTTTGCCTGACACTATATATGAAAATTAACCTAAAATGGATCAAAGACCTAAATGTAAGAGTGAAAAGTATAAAACTCTGAGAAGAAAATAGGGAAAAAAGCTTAATGACATTTAATTTCACAGTGATTTCTTGGTTATAACAACAAGTAGGCACCAAAAGAAAAAGAAAAAAATGGATAAACTGCGAACTATCACTGAAAATTAAAACCTTTTTCCCCTTTTTTTTTTTTTTTTTTTTTTTGACGGCAGTCTCGCTCTTGATCGCCCAGGCTGGAAGCTCAGCTGGCCAACGAGGTCATCGAGCCTCGCCACTAGCAAGCTCCGGGGCCTCTGTTCATGCCATTCTCCTACCTCAGCCTCCCGAGTAACTGGAACTATAGGCACCCGCCACCACACTGGGCTAATTTTTTTTTGTATTTTTAGTAGAGATGGAGTTTCACCATGTTAGCCAGGATGGTCTTGATCTCCTGACCTCATGATCCACCCACCTCGGCCTCCCAACGTGCTGGGATTACAGGTATGAGCCACTGTGCCCAGCCTTGAAATTTAAAAACTTTTATATATCAAAGAACATTATCGAAAAAGTGAAAAGACAACCTATGAAATGGGAAAAATATTTGCAAATCATATATCTGATAGGGGATTAATTTCCAGAATATATGAAGGACTATTACAAATCAACAACCACAAAAATCCAAAAACCCAATTAATAAATGGATGAAGGACTAAAGTAGAGATTTCTCCAAGGAAGAGATACAAGTGGCCAACAAGCACATGCAAATATGCTCAACATCACTAACACTTAGAGATATGCAAATCAAAGCCACAATGATACTCCACCTCACACACATCAGGATGGCCACAAAACGGTAAGTGTTTTCAAGAAGGTTGAAAAATTGGAACTCTAGTGCATTGCTGACAGAAATGTGAAATATTGGCTCCTATGGAAAATGGTATGGTGGTTCCTCAAAAAATTAAAAAATAATTAACATTTGATCCACGAATTCCACTTCTGGACATACACCAAAAAGAATTGAAGGCAGCGATTTGAACAGATATTTGTATACTGATGTTCACAGCACCATTACTCACGATAGCCAAAAGATGGGAACAACTGAAAAGTCCATTGAAAGATAAGTGGATAGAAAAATGAGGTATGTCCATACAATGGAATGTTATTCAGTCTTAACAAGGAATAAAATTGTGATACATGGTGCAGAATGGATGAACCTTGAAGACATTATGCTAAGTGAAATATGGCAGACACAAAAGGACAACTATTATATAATTCCATTTATGTAAGCTCGTTAGAATAGTTGATTACCTAGAAACAGAAAGTACAATGGAGGTTACCAGGGTTTAGGGGGAGAAGGAGTGAGAGTTACTGTTTATCAGGTACAGAGGTTTAGTATGTTAAGATGAAAAAGTTCTGGAAATGGATAGTGTGAAGGTTACATAAGAGTATAAAGATACTTGATTTATTTTTCCTTTTTTTTTTTTTGTGACAAGAGTATCACTCTGTCACCCAGCCTGGAGTGCAGTGGCACAATCTTGGCTCACTGCAACCTCCACCACCCAGGTTCAAGCAATTCTCCTGCCTCAGTCTCCCTAATAGCTGGGATTACAGGCATCTGCCACCATGCCTAGCTATTTTTTGTGTGTGTGTGTCTTGAACTCCTGACCTCAAGTGATCCACTTGCCTTGGCTTCCCAAAGTGCTGGGATTACAGGCATGAACCACCACACCGGGCAATATGCTTGATTGATATTTATGCTGTGTCACTTAACTGTACACTTAGAAATGGTTAACGGTAAGTTTAATGTTAGATATATATACTGGCTGGTAGACTTACCCTCTCTGTAAATCCACACTTTCTGGCACTGCCCCTTCCCTCCCATGCAGAGCCCCTGTGGCTGAATCTCCCTATTTCTCCAAGTGTGTGCCACTCACTGTCCTCTGTGCTGTGTCTCATGTGCTGGGTCCACAGCCTCATACAGCCAGTGACTTCAGAGCCAGGACACAGCTCAGGAGTCTGTCCCGAGGCTCCCTCTTTTCCCATTTCCCTGCAACCTGACCCGAGGGAGGCTCTGCTGTGGATTGGTAGCTCGATTTAACCAGATTCAGAACAGGCCACCTTTACACCTTCTCCACATGCCCCGGTCCCACCCCAAGTGGAACCAGGGCAGAGCCAGTCACCAGGTGAGCTGGGCGCAGAGCAGGGAGCAGAGTCTGAGCTGCTCCTCCCTCATCCAAGGGGCTTCCTCTTCTCGTTTGGGGAAAAAGTGTGAGCTTGTTTCAAAACCTCCTTGCTCCTTGTAGCTCATAGGGTAGGTTAAAAAAACACAAAGAGGTGACAGAAAGGGACATTTGGTGATAGAGAGGAGAAACTCGACCTTAAGGACCCTTCTTTCTCCTGGACTATGAAGCCCCTTTCACTATAGGGGGCCTTCTGGGGCTAAGGGAGCCCCCTCCCCACATTCCAGGCTGGACCCGAGGTCAGCCATGAGATATCAGAGAAGCTGGCGAGGAGAGAGTCGGCCGAGATGGAGTGAGAGAGCTCAGGGTAGAATTTGGGATTTCCTTGTGCCCATGGAACACAGACTGGGCAAGAAAATGTCTTCTTGGCTCTTTTGTGAGAACCAGATAGACTCCACCCCAAAACATGATGCTGGTGCTCCAGGGAAGCCACTTACCAGAGGAGACTGAGATGTTCTTGACTATGGAGTTATTGCGACCAGTATCCAAGTTAGAGACAAAACAGGCATAGGCCCCGTTATTGTTTGATGTGATTTTGGAGATAAAGAGAACTTTTGTGTGTTGCTGCAGTGTCCCATTGATAAGCCAAGAATACTGCGGGGATGGGTTAGAGTCCGCGTGGCAGGAGAGGTTGAGATTTGCTCCCGAATTGTAAGACAAGTCTGGGGGGGATATGATGGGGGTGTCCGGGCCATCTGCAACAAAGAGAACAAAGCCACAGGTGATGTCATCAGAGGAAAGGGGAAGCTCCTGATTGTAGAAGGGCCACAGTGTCCTTCTAAGTCCTGTCCCAATCCTGTGTTAAAAAGTCTAAACCATAACCCTCATGTCCACTGAGTCTGGGTCTGAGACATTCATTCACCTGTTTCTCCCATCACAGGCTGTGGACCCTGAGCCTCCCAAGACAGGAGCAGCTCCTCCCCTCCTATTCTTGGTCCAGGCTGGGTTTGCCCTAGTTTTCCCAGGGCAGGAAGTTATGGCCAGCCTGGGTGTCCAGGAGTGGCGGTCTGCATCTTTGGACCTGAGGAGAACTGAGAGTCCTAACCTCTGGCTGTATGGATTTGGGTTGGAAACCAGGGCCACAGAGGAACAGAAGATACTCACAGAGGACATTCAGGGTGACTGGGTTGCTGCGCTTTGCACTCACTGAGTCCTGGATTCCACATTCATAGCGTCCTGTGTCATTCCTTGTGACATTGAGTAGAGTGAGGGTCCTGTTGCCATTGGAGAGCTGCAGCCTGGGACTGACCAGGAGGCTCTGACCATTTACCCACCACAGGTAGGTTGGGTCCTGAGCCTCAGATCCACAGGTTAAGGTCACAGCATCCTTGTCCTCCACGGGGTTGGAGTTGTTGCTGGTGATGTAGGGCTTGGGCAGCTCTGCTGTGCAGATAACAGAGAAGATTGCCCTGTGTGGGACCTTTGATTCCTCACAGGCATCTTTCAATCAGAGTTGGCATCTCCCACCCCTCAGCCCACCTGAGTCTTAAAAGCCCAGGGCAGGTATGTGTGTGTCACAAGACAGATGCACAATGATCTGAGGGCTCAGAGACTGTAAGGCCGGCTGCTTTGTGTGGGAGAATCACAGACTTTTCTCAAGAGTGAATTGGGCAATAGCGTTGGGTTGTGGACAGACACAGGACTGGGGGTCACAGCCCCCAGCATTTCTGGTCCTTTCCTGACTGTCTGGCTGCCTGGCCCATTGGGGTCCTCACCTGGATTCAAAGGAGCTGAGTTTCTTCCAGCTGCACGGTCCCACACCCCCAGCCAAGGTGTGTTCTCTCTGAGGCTTTGCTATTTAAGGACATCCTAGAGATGGGTGATGATGGGGATGGGTGTTTGAGCAGAAATAGCGCAGGAGACTAGGAGCAAGTCTAAAGGTGACAAGTCAAGGGTCAGACTGTGGGCCACAGGTGGGGCAGCTCTGCCCAGGAGTTTGATGGGAACAGAGTTTCATTTTGGGAGAAAGAAGAGTTCTGTGGACAGATGGTGGTGATGGTAGCAAAACAAGGGGAATATATTTAATACCACTGAACTGCACGTGTAGAAAGGTTAAGATGGCAAGTCTGTGTTAGATATGCACTGTTACCGTCTGTATAAATACAGAATTTTTGACACTGCCCGTTCCCTGCCATGCAGAGCCCCTGTGGTGCATCTCCTGATTTCTCCAAGTGTGGGTCCCTCGCTGTCCCCTGAGCTGTGTCCCATGTGCTGTGCCCACAGCCTCATATACCTGGTGACGTCAGAGCCAGGGCACAGCTCAGGAGCCTGCCCTGAGGCTCCCTTTCTTTCCAGTTTCCTGACTGGGACGACAGGAGGCTTTGGTGTTGATTGGCAGCTTGATTTAGCCTAATTCAGGACAGACCACCCGGGCTCCTTCTCCACACACCCGGGTCCCACTCCAGTGGAGTCAGACAAGGCCAGTCATGGCGGGGAGCCCAGAGCAGAGCAGGGAGCAGAGTCTGAGCTGTTTCTCCCTTACCCAAGGGGCTTCCTTCTCTCATTTGGGAAAAAAGTATGAGCTTGTTTCAAAGCCTCGAATGTTCCTTGCAGTTCATGGAGTAGGCAAAAGAACACAAAGAGGTGATAGAAAGGGACAGATTGGTGACAGAGAGAAGCAACTTGACCTTGAGAACCCTTGCTCCTTCCCACTCTGTGAAGCTTCCTCCACTACACAGGGCTCGAGGGCTGAGGGAGCCTCCTCCCCATATTCCAGGCTAGACCCGGGGTCAGCCATGAGAAATCAGAACAACACGGAGAAGACAGTGTGTAGAGACACACTGGGGAGGTCCAGGGGGAGAATCTGGGATTTGCTTGTGCCCATTGGACACAGGCTGGGATAGAAAATTTCTTCCTGGCTCTTCTCTGAAAACCAGACAGACTCCACCTCAAAACGTGACATCAGGGCTCATGGATCCACTTACCATAGACTGTGATCGCCGTGACTGTGGTCCTATTGAGGCCAGTGGCTGAGTTATGGGCTTGGCACATATAGGATCCGCTATTATTCATGGTGATGTTGGGGATAAAGAGCTCTTGTGTGGATTGCTGGAACACCCCATTGACAAACCAAGAGTACTGTGCAGATGGGTTAGAGGCTGCATGGCAGGAGAGGTTCAGATTTTCCCCTGCTCTGTAAGATGTGTTTAGAGGGGAAATGGTGGGCGCATCTGGACCATCTGGAGCAAAGAGAATAAAGCCACAGGTGATGTTGTCAGAGGGAAGTGGAAATTCCTGGTCTATGGAAGGACCACAGTGTCCCTCTAAGCTGAGTCGCAACCCTAAAGTCTCAACCAAACCCCTCTTGTATCTACTGAGCCTGAGTCTGAGACATTCACCTGTTTCTCCCATCACAGGATGTGAACCCCAAGCCTCCCAGAACAGGAGTAGCCCCTCCCCTCCTATTCTTGATCAAGACTTGGTCTGCCCAGGTTTTTCTGGGGCAGAAAGTCACAGACAGTCTGGATGTCCAGGGGTGAGGGTCTGTGTACTTGAACCTGAGAGGGACTGAGAGACCCTGCCTCTGGCCCTATGGATTTGGACTGGCAGCCTGGGCCAGAGAGGAGCAGAGATACTCACAGAGGACATTCAGGGTGACTGCGTCGCTGCGTCTGACACTCACTGGGTTCTGGGTTTCACATTCGTAGAACGCTGTGTCATTTCTTGGAACATTGAGTAGAGTGAGGGTCCTGTTGTCACTGGACAGCTCCAGCCTGGGACTGACCGGGAGGCTCTGATTGTTTATCCACCACAGATAGGTTGTGTCCTGAGTCTCAGGTTCACAGGTTAAGGTCACAGCATCCTTGTCCTCCACGGGGTTGGAGTTGTTGCTGATGATGTAGGGCTTGGGCAGCTCCACTGTGCAGGTAACAGAGAGAAGATTGCCCTGTGTGGCACCTTTGATTCCTCACAGGCATCTTTCAATCAGAGTTGGCACCTCCCACCTCCCAGCCCACCTGAGTCCTTAAAAGCCCACAGCAGGTGTGTGTGTCACAAGACAGATGCATGATGATCTGAGAGCTCTGAGGCCACCTGCTCTGTGTGGGAGAATCACAGACTTTCTCAAGTGTGAATGGAGCAGCAGCATTGGGCTGTGGACAGACACAGGACTTGGGGGGTCATAGCTCCTGGTGCCTCTCCTGGTCCCTCCCTGATCAGCTGACTGCCTGGCCCACCTTGGGGTCCTCACCTGGAACGTTCAGGTGCTGAGTTCCTTCCACCTTCAGTCCTGCTTTGTTTCCCTAGGTGTCTTTTTTCTGCAGCTTCCCTGTCTAAGGACATCCTAGAAATGGATGATGATGGGACTTCCCATTGTCCTTAAACCCTGTAGGTATTGTACAGGCTGGCCTGGGACTGGATGCTTCAGCAGAAATAACACAGGGGACGCCAGAGGCAAGCCTGGAGGTCAGCTCAGTCGTCAGGCAGTGGAGGCACAAGGTGGGGTAGTTTTCCCCAGGTGTTTGATGATGACTGACTTGAGCCAGTGACCCCTAAAGATAGAGTGGAGTCCAGGGAATGATCTAGAAAAGAGTGAGGTGACAGGCAGGAGCTGCCTGGATTTAACAGCAGAACCATATGTATGTTCTTTGTCTTTGGTCTTTTTTTTGTTTGTTTATTTTTCAAGATGAAGTCTTGCTGTGTTGGCCAGGCACGATCTTGGCTCACTGCAACCTCTGCCTCCCGGGTTCAAGCAATTCTCCTGTCTCAGCCTCCCGAGTAGCTGGGACTACATGCGCCCACCACCATGCCTGGCTAAATTTCGAACTTTTAGTTGAGATTGGGTTTCACCATCTTGGTCAGGCTGGTCTTGAACTTCTGACCTCAGGTGATCTGCCCACCTCAGCTTCCCAAAAGGCTAGGATTACAGGCATGAGCCACTATGCCCGGCCTGTCTTCGGTCTTTAATGTCCCTTCTCCCCTTGCAGAGGGCAGGCGAGGACCTGTGGATCTCTCCATAAATACATGTGGACATTTGCAAATGCAGAACTGGCTGGTGGAAAAGGGAAAGCATGAACTGCTGGAAATCTGGCCCTCAAGGACCATGTGCATTTGACAGTTATGAGATAGAACCTTGAGAAGAAATTTTGCAATTATTTTCTCCCATTCAACATTATGCTAAATGAAATAAGCCACTCACAGGGCAGATACTGTAGGATTCCACTTATATAAGGTCCCTGGAGTAGCCACACTCATGGAATCAGAGAGTAGAATGGTGGTTATCAGGGCCTGGGAAGTGGGGGAATGGAGAGTTGTTCATGGCTCTGCAGTTTCAGTTACGCAGGATGAGGAGGTTCTAGAGATCTGCTGTTCAGCTCGGTGCCTATAGTTCGTACAGATTGAGTATCTCTTATGCGTAAGGCTTAGGACTAAAAGTGTTTTGGATTTTGACTGTTTTGAGTTTTGAAAATATTTGCAGTATACTTACCAGTTTAGCATCCCAAATCTGAAAATACAGAATCCAAAGTGCTCCAGTGAGCTTTTCTTTTTCTTTTCTTTTCTTTCTCTCTCTCTCTCCCTTTTTTTTTTTTTTTTTTTTTTTTTTTTTTCCCCTCCCCCCCCTTTTTTTTTTTTTTTTTTGTTTTTATTTGAGATGGAGTCTCGCTCTGTCGCCAGGCTGGAGTGCAGTGGCACGATCTCAGCGCACTGCAACCTCCACCTCCTGGGTTCAAGCTATTCTCCTGCCTCAGCCTCCCAAGTAGCTGAGACTACAGGCACAGGCCACCACACCCAGATAATTTTTGTATTTTTAGTAGAGATGGGGTTTCACCATGTTGGCCAGGATGGTCTTGATCTCTTGACCTCATGATCCTCCCGTCTTGGCCTCCCAAAGTGCTGGGATTACAGGCGTGAGCCATCACTCCCAGCCTCCAGTGAGCATTTCTTTTGAGCATCATGTCAGTGGTCAAAAAATGTTGGATTTTGGAGCATTTCAGATTTTGGATTTTTGGATTTGGGATACTCAACCTGTAATACTATAATTTGCCCTTAAAAATTTGTCAGTGGTTTTGATCTCATATTATTTTCTGACTAGAGTTAAAAAAAATGAAAGACATTTGGGGGAAACATTTTCCAGAAGTGGAAATTGTTGTTAATGGCCTAAAGATCTAAGATCAATTGCTGGAAGTAGTACTTCTCTTGATAATATACGAAGGTTTAGGTCTGCTCTCAATTCCAGTGGGATCACATTATGCTCAAAGGCAGATGCTGAAGGTGGTTTGAAATCAGTGACTCCCTGAGTAGAGAGAAGGGTATGAGTCCTGTTAGGAAGACAGAACCGGTCAGAGAGGAAGTCTTAGGTGTGTAGATTACATAAAGGGAGAAATGATGCCAAATTAGGAGAAGCGATGTGTGTTATGGTAGTAAGTTTAGAAAGCGCTCCCTGCCCCTGGTTCCTGTGCAGAGTTAGGCAAAAAGAGGAGAAGCCCCAAATCAGGCACATGAAAGGTTTTCTTCCTCTCCTATCAACCTCAGAAAGCACAACTAGAGTTTAAGTTTGTATAACTGGGCAGAGTCTAAGTGAGACGCCAGTGGCTGGTGCACTTCTCAGTCCAAGGGACCCCACCTTATGACAATGGCATCATCTCGAGGACACAGGTATATGTAGAATGGACAGCAAACCCATCAGACAGCACCTGCTTGGCCAGCTGCACCTGGGGGAGGCCCCAGGATCCACTGGAGGATGTGAGCCCCACACCAGGATGAAGATGGAGTAGGTAGTGAACTGGGTGGAATAAGCATGTGGGCTTTGGGGACTGCAGACCTGTCCTTCTGTCTCTGACCCCCTGGTGAGTCAGTGTAGGGAGTGGATGGAGGAGTTGCTTATCCTTGTCCTGCTGCCTGTTCCGTGTGTTGGCCTCATGGAGGTAAAGAGCCCTGGGCAGGGACACAGCGAAAGCTCATTCTCCTGGTGACCTGTTGACATTGGCTTGTGATGGAGCCTGGCAGGGGCGGCTGCTCCAGCTGATTTCTGTGCCTTCCCTATTGCCTGGGAAGTGGGCCAGGCCACAGTGTGAGCGGGAAGAAAACAGCACAGCCAGGCTTGTTCGAGGGAGTGTCTGGGGAAGGCCTAAGAGTGGAGGTAGATGTTCAGGGATAGGCATCTCAGCTGGAATGAAGAGGGAGGAACACGGAGGAACAGGAGACAGTCAGAAATGCCCATGGCAATGAGACATGCGGGGTATAGTGACCTCAGAGACACCAGGAGCGGGAGTCCCTTGGCTGTTCCGACCAGGACCAGGGAGCCTTGAAAACCCTCCCATGGCCAAGGAACCCCAGAGTCACATGAGATAGGGTTACTTTCAGGATAGGGAGTCAGAGGAATGGTACATGGATCTTAGCCCCTGACGGACAGGGAACAGGCCAGAACCTCCTAGGACTCTGCATCCAGGTTCCAGTCTCTATAGAGATTATGGATCATTCCTTCATTCATTCCCTCCTTCATGAGAGAGCTACTGAGCAAGAGTGTGTCTCACTTTGGGCCTGTGTTGGCGCAAGGGTATGAGTGCGGAGAGAAAGCGAAATCCTTTCCTTTATCCTCCCATGGGAGTGACACTGACAAATCGGGAAACACAGGATTTCAGGTCCAGTGAGGGGGCTGTGGATCTAAGGGCGAGGTCTGGACAATCCCGGCACTGACCCTGACAATTGAGGTGATTTAGTTCTAGAGTAAAACTGATTAATTCTCCATTTACTTCTCACTCTCCAGACCAGAATCTCCGCTTCTGAGCTGTGGATGTCCAAGACAAAAGGAAGCAGACCCATGACTGGTCTCAGGTCTGCAAATGCCTAACAACAAACAGCCCCACCCACCCCCGGTTGAGGAGAGGAGGGGGTTCTGGCTGCAGACAGACCTCATATGTCTCTAATCTGCCACCTATGGCCTGTGTGACCCTTGTTAGTGACTGTCTCCCTGTGCCTCAATTTCCTTTCAATAAGTAGGATAAGTATTATTTGGCTATGAGACTGTTTGTGAATTAACCTCAAAATATTTACAATCACTTGATCTCAGCTCTGCACAGAGGAGCTGCCCAAATGAAGAGCATTTATGTTTATTTGCCTCCAAGAGAGAGGGCCCTGGGCCTGATCCCTGGTGGACAAGGAGCTGCCGGGAGCATCTTCTCTCCTCTGTTCCTCCTTCTGAGGACAGTGAACTTCCCATGGAGTCACCTATGTCCCCAGGGCAATGGACTGATGCCCTAGTAACCTTGTCTATCTATCCTTCCTACATTGAGTCTCAAGTAAAGGACAAGGCTCTGTCCTTGCCCAGATGAGACTCTGGGGACAGGGAACAGGTGTGGCCAGAAACTCCGATTCTGCATCCAGAATCCAGCTCCAGAAGCCACGGCCCTTGGACAGCTGGTAAGTCCTTGCTCCCAGTCAGCCCTGCCCAGGAGGCCACAGCCTAGCCCTGGCACAGGCTCCCCTGGGTCACCTGGAGTCAGGAGCCCTGGGACTGAGCTTCTCTGTGAAGATCCCAGGGGGTCCTTCAGGCCAGGCCCTGATCCAGTTCTCCAGGGTCTTTCTCAGGGTCAGGTTTATGGGGGAAGGTATGGGGTGCTAGGCTGAAACTGACGTCCCCCTGCTGAGTCCTCCCCATCAGACTGTCCTTCCTCTGCAGTGAGTGTCTGCAGTATCTGGATGCCGGAAAGGAATTCTGATCTGTGGAAGTTTGTCTCTTCTGTGTGTGTCCTGCACTGAATGCTCAAACCCTAACACGGCACGTAATGCAGAGCGGGCACAGGCACAGCCCAGGCCTGAGAATCCCGTATGTGAGAAGTAGAACTGACCCCAACACCCAGAGGTCATGGGGAATCACTCACGATATACCCGGAACTGGCCAGTTGCTTCTTCATTCACAAGATCTTCCTTTATGGCTTGTAGGGTGTAGGATCCTGTGTCATTCTGGGTGACGTTCTGGATCAGCAGAGATGCATTGGAGTATATTGTCTCTCGACCGCTGTGTGCGGGCCCTGGGGTAGTTTGTTGATTTCCTATTACATGTGATCCAATTCGACCGTTGGCATCCACTCTTTCTCCTTTGTACCAGATGTAGCCCAAAAGATTCTGGGGCAGATTGTGGGCAAGTAGAAGAACCTCCTTCCCCTCTGTGACATTGAATGGCCTGGATTCAATAGTGAGCTGGGCAGTGGTGGGCGGGTTCCAGAAGGTTAGAAGTGAGGCTAGGAGAGAGGAGAGAGCATCGGTCAATATTGGGACCTATGCATTAGGGTGGAAAAACGGGGCCCTGGGTCCTGAGCAGGTCTCTTCATCCCCCAGCCCTGGAGTGAGTGAGTGAGTATGTGTGTATATGTGTGTCCTACTGGGTCAAGGTTAGCGGCGTGACTCCTATTTCCTTAGCACCTCTGACCTTGGCATTTCCCTGTGTGGAATGCTCCTCCCCAGGGGTCTGCACGACTGCCTCCCCACTGGCCTCAGGTCCTGCTCACATCAGGGCATTCTTGGGAGACTCCTCCCCTGACACCTCCTCTAGAGACCCTGGGTCTTTTCTTTCTGACCTTTCCCTGCTCTGTTCCCACCAGGGCTCTTGTCAACACCTGACCGCACATTCTAGATCTCTTTGCGTGTCTGTCTTCCTCCCCATGAGAGAATGAGCTTCATGAGGGCAGGGATTTGTGTGATCTTGGTTGCACCTCAGTGCCTGGGACAGGCTGCAGACTCCTGTGATGAGCTCATGAGCCTTCTCAGGGCCCTCAACGGCCTGGGGTTTATTTTCTAATGTCTGCGGTAGGTGGTGAGGACAATGTTTCAGGCCCTGGTTATGTTTTAATTTAAAGTGTCATCTGATGCAGTTATTACGACTTTTAAAAATGTAGTGGCCAGTGACAATTAACTAGGAAAATAGAACACTTGAGATTTTCCTGCCCCGTTCCAATTCCAGTTCAATTTGATTTTTCTGGTGTGACTGCTGTCCCTCTCTGATGTCCTTTTCCCTATTCAGGCTCCAACAGGAGCCCTCTGTCCGTCTCAGAGCCCTGTCCTCCCCAGGAGACCCCAGCCAGTCTCTGTGCCGCCTCCTCCCACCCTCTCCCAGGTTGTCCTCCCCTCACCTGTAAGCAGGAGCCTCTGCCACGGGATGCACCATCTGTAAGGAGGGGCTGAGGGAGACCCCATGGTCTCTGCTGTCTGCTCTGTCCTCTTCTGTGGAGAAGATCTTGAGTTCCAGGAATGCTCTTGTCAGGGTGGCTGTGACTGCCTGGTCTGCTGTCCTTCCTGCCTCTGCCCTGAGTCTCCTCCTACCGCAGGAGTACTTCTTGGCATCATGTGGGTCATGGGTGTGGTCTCTATTCAGGTGTCCTCTGTCCCCTCCCCTCTCATTTCTTCCTCTTTTGTCCCTCCTCCTTTTTCCCTTCTATTTTCAGTTCCCCAGACAAAGCTTTCTGGCAAGGTGGATGGACCCCCGTTCCCTGGGAGGACAACCTGCCTTCCCCAGTGCTGAACTCTGCTGTGTTCTGGCCTTGGGTCTGTCACACCAGGGGGATTATTTTCCTTTGTGACAGAGAAACCCAGCTGGGCCCCGGATCTCCCCATGCTCTCCAGTGCTCTGGGAAGGGGGGTGATGCTCAGTAGGAAGGTGACGGAGGTGGCTCTGGGAGATAAAAAAGGGCTCACTGGATGGTGACTGAGGAGGGACCAGCCCTCTGTCTCTAGTAACACCAGCCCGGCCTCTGACCCAGGGATGGAGACCCAGGCCTAGAGGTCTCAGGAGTCCCCAGCTCCTGCGTGTGGAGAGGGAGGTGTCTTGTGTGTCCTGGAAAGAGAGGACTGTGGTAGAGGGAGGTGGGTGATTCTGAGCTCTGCTGTCCTTGGGGAAGGCTCCAGGGGGCCCTCCCTCTCCGTATCTGTGGGCTGAACTGTGGCTTAGGGCCTGTCCGTGTTCTCCCTGACTGTCCTGGGTGGTCTCTGTCCTCTGCAAGGCTGACTGTCCTGTGGTCACCCCACCTTCCCCGTGGTGGTACCAGGAGGGAGTTGGGAGTTGCCCAGGGACCCCTGGCAGAACAAGGTACTCATAGAACCCAGAAAGGTATGTGGGAGAGATCAGAAGGGTCTGTTGGAGCAAGGGATGGAAACCAGGCTCCACCTACACTTCCTTAGCAAAGCCAGGTTCCTGTCCAGGGGAATCCATTTTCTGAGTGTTGTCTGTTTGCAATGTCGCCCCCTGGAGGGCAAAAGGAGACCTGCGGCCTTGTCTGGAGCTGCCCTAGGGATGCTGACCAGGGTCCACGTGGTGTGAGCTGATCCTGAACCCTGGATTAGGCTGCAGGGTCTGGCCGGCCCAGGTTCTATTCCATACAGGCCTCTGTCCTCCCTTCTGAAGCTCCGGGGGTTGAGGCGTCGTCCCTGGGGCAGCCGTGGGCACTTGCTGGCCTTCTCCCGTGCTGGTGCCAGTGCCCCTGTGTCCACAAGGAACAGACTCTGACTTCCGGGGGCCACAAGGAGGAGATGTGCTTCTTTTTAGATATCTCCCACACATTTAACCAGTATTTATTGAGCATCTGTCTCATGTCAGGCACTGGACTGGGCCGTGGGATTCCACAGAGAGCAGGACAGGTGTGGACTCTGCACCCACAGAGTTTTCCTGCAACAGGGAGGCAGGCGCTCAGTGAACTTCGTGGGGCTGAGGAGTTAATGGTAATGAGAGAAGGGCTGTGAGGTGATAACATTGGGGGCGTCGGAGCCTATGAGAGACTGAGCTGTCCTGGACATCACAGGGAGCTGCCCCGGGAAATGCCCTTTCAACTGAGCCTTGGGGAGGAGGGGGTGTCGGGGACAGGAGCTGCCTGCAGAGGGAGAGGCCTCAGGTGGGTGGCCGGCGGGCTGCAGGGAAGAGCTGACAGAGTCTGTGTGGGGAGCTCGGAGGGCGAGGAGGACGTGGGCCGAGGTGACCCTGGTGAGGGTGGACCCTGCTGGGCTGTGGGACTGGCTGAGGGAGGTCAGCAGCCTCTGGGGAGGCTCCAGGTTGGGAGGAACTCTGCCTCCCTCTGGTGGACGGGGAGGGAAGTAGGGACAGCAGCGACCCCAGACCAGGCTGTTTTACTCAACACTGATCTGTAGACATTGAACACGGGTCATGCACATGTTATGCCAAAGTGCCACCAGGTTTCAGCTTGGTGAGCCCCAGACTCTGTGGCTCCAAGTATACTGTCCTTCCTCTTTCACAATCAGATGTCCCCAAATGCAGATTTTTTCACCTTTTGTGACTTTGTTTTTGTCTGCAGGAGGCTGCACTGTGCATGCCCCCAGGGGCAGTGATGTCTGGGGCTGAGCACTGTTCAGGGATCTGGGAGTAGAAGATTGTGTTAGTCTGTCCACACATTGCTATAAAGAAATATCTGAGACTGGGTAATTTATAAAGAAAAGTAAGAAAAGTGGTTTAATTTGCTCATCATTCTGCAGTTGTACAGGAAGCATAGTGGCTTCTGCTCCTGGGGAGGCCTCAGGAAACTTACAATCATTCTGAATGGTGAAGGGGAAATAGGAACGTCTTACATGGCAGAGCATGAGTAAGAGAGAGAGAGAGAGGGGAGAGGTGCTACACATTTTTAAACAACCAGATCACGTGAAACCTCTATCACAGAAACAGCGTCAAAGCAGAAAATCCACCCGCATGATCCAATCACTTCTCACAAGGCCCCACCTCCAACACTGGGGTTTACAATTTGACATGAGATTTGGGCCGGGACATAGATCCAAATCATATTAGAGAGGGAAGGACATGAGGGGAAGGTGAATGTCAGGGGAGCAGAGAGGAGCAGGGGCAAGTCAATCTCACTTCTTATTTCCTGGGGACCAGAACAGGGAATCCCGACTCTGGGGTCACAGCACCACACACTCTCTGTGTCCCTGCATCAGGGGAGGTGGGAGCTTGTTCCCTGTTCATGGGACCTGGCCTCACCTGCTGAGATGACTTCACATTTACAGTCCCACCCTGGGCTGCAGCCACAGAGCCTGTGTCCTCCTCTCCTCTCCTGCCCACTCCTGGGTTTTTCTTCCTGCACCATCTTCTCCCATCTGTGGCTTCATCTGCCCCTGTTCCAGGCAGCTACTCCTGGATCATTGCCCTGTCACCATCTCTGGGCTCACTGGCCTCTGCCATTTGTTCTGAGCCATGAGCCCTGAGCCCTGTAAGGGAGGAAGGGGGAAGTTGCGGGGCGCGGGTGGGGTGGGGCGTGGGCGCTGTCCAAGGTGCTGCCCTCTCTGGACAGCCTGAGTGAGGGACCCTGATGTGTCAGCAGGGAGGAGGCTCCGGGAGGGAGCTGTGTCAGGGATGCCTGGATTGGTGGTGGGGGGGCACCTACACCAGGGTGAGCTGGACCTGTGAACTGCAGGGATCCTGCTCTGTGTCATCCATCAGCTCCTCCAGCCCGTCTTCCTCTCTGTAGCTGATTCTCTGGTGTGATCCCTGAGCCCATGCTGGAGTCCTCCTCACAATGCCTGATGGTCAGAGCTGTGTATGGAGACCTAATGGGGCAGGGGGGTCTCATGTGCTCACACAGAGTGCCCTGGGAACAGGCTTCATGACCTCCCTTGTCCCAGCCCCACAATAAAGAAGCCTTAGGGTTCAACAAAGGTCCTTCAATTTGCTAGCTCACGTAGTCCTAGACAATCTGTTGGCTACACAAAGGGGAGTTTGTGCAATTTGAAACATCACTTGCTGCACCTACATAAACACCTCAGGAGAAGTTGCAATCTGGATAGAAAGAAATTTCCAAGAAACTTGACGGCTACAGCAGGTCTCTACCGGTGACCCCACGTCTGATTGGTTGGTTCTTGGTGTTACTTATCTGAATGCCTTAAAACTTCAGATCAGTTCCACAAGAACTCTTGAGACTTGGGCTTTCACTCCCTATAGTAGGGCTCAATACTTATAGTCTGCTGTTCACTTAAGTACTATGCTGGGGCTGGGGATGTGAATACTAATATCCTTGTCATGCAAAACTTGGGTCCCCAACCAGGCATTCATGAATATAGGAAGAAAACAGCAAGACAGTTTCATTTCTCCTATCCTGGAATAAACCCCAATGATGTCCCCTATCATCAGGAAGAAGTTAGAGTGGTAATCAACCCCTCCCATCTCATCATCTGCTCACACCTCAGGAATGAGGAATGCTGAAACCCAGGGGGGACTGAAACCACCCTTGCAAAATTATAATAGTGAGAGAAATCTAATGTAACTGGCTCCATCTTGCTTCTAACTTCACACACTATCCACCTTTGCTTATTCGTGTACATAGGCCAGCCTAACTATAGAAGGAATTTATAGTTTAACTAATCCCCTTCTTGTTCCAGAATTGAAACCAACTTTGTAAAACAAATGAAATGTTGCGAGGTTAGAATTATGGTAGGGGCCTGAATTCAGCTAGGATATAGGCAGAGTTAAACAGTAAACAGTCATTGTTCCCCATCTTTTTGTTTTGTTTTGTTTTTATAATTACCTACTGCTCAGGAGTCACGTAGCCAGTGGGCACAAGATTTATATGTTCTTTAATTGCTCCTACAGATTCTATTGCGTTGTGAAATTTAAGGCTGGAGTTTGAGATGTTGTTTAGACTTGGCATTCTGGTGGACCAATTGACACCACCCAGACTGTTGACCTATGCTAAGAAACTGGCTCAACACATCCTGTGAGCTCCACCCAGGAACTTCCTTAGTACACAAGACAATTTTGACACCCTCTGATTTTATTTCCAGCCCAACCAATCAGCAGTGTCCATTTCCTAGTCCCCTGCTCACCAAACAATCCTTTAAAACCTTAGTCTCCAAATTCTTGGGGAGGCAGATTTGAGAAATATATCCCATCCTCTTTGCTTGGCCACCTTGCAAGTATTAAACTCTCTGCTGCAACACCTTCTGTCTCATTTTTTTGTTTGAGAAATTTTATCTCCCACATTTCTGGAAAACACACAGTCTAACTTGTTACTTAACAGTAAAGCCAGCATCACCTCACCTGTTCTCGCCCTTAGATGGAAACACTGACCTGGGACTAAAGTGTAGACCACCGGGCTGTGTACCCTGGCCTGAGCCATCCCCAGATATCAGGAGCCTCCAACCGGGAAACTTCCCTACACTCTCCAAGTGACTTATAGCTGCACCAACAATCGCAATGAAAGTTCTTATCTCTTTCCTCCTTCTGTTGCTGCCACTAATGCTAATGTCCATGGTCTCTAGCAGCCCAAGTCCAGGTGAATAAGATTAATTGCCTATGAATAGAAAAAAGGGAGGAGAAAATGTGGCACAGTGGGCCACATATGCATCAAAATGTAGCCTCTTTCAGTTACAGGGGTTTAGGGCAAGTTAGCCTTTCCCAGTGCCAGCTTCCCCTTTACCAAAAGAAGTAAACTGTACTTATATACAAACGGTGTTAAGAAAGTTAAATAAGGTAATGTATGGGAAAGTGTCCACAATTGTAGCTGGCAAATACACACACGCACACACACAAGCTGGCTCAACAAAGATTTGCTCTCTTGCATTCTCCTCTAACCCCCCAGAAGAGGAATGCATTTCTCTGGGGCCAAACATGGTGGCAGTGGTGGGAGGGTGTTAAAGGCAACTGTACATGTATAGAAGGTCAGGAAGTCCTTGCTTATATTCTTTACAGTGCACCATACATACCACAAACATGTCTTAATGCTATTTAATGGTAAAGTAATAAACTAGAAAAATCCTATCACCAGGTAGTGTCCATATTTGTAACTTTATCCATAGCAAGCCCTGCTGTAGCAGCTCACCTTTTGGGTAGCAAACCTTTGCCTAGGGGTCTCAAGTTGCTCTGGGTTTTCACTATAAAGTGGTCCAGCCATTCACAGAGCAACCATACAGAAGAGAGCTCACCCCATGTATATTTTCACTTGGGAACACCATCTACCCAAAGGCCACTTTGATATGAAATGGGTTTGTCACATACTCAGCGTGAAATTGGTCCTAAAATCAAGAGATGTTCACCCTTCTACACTATGATTTCCAACGTCCCCTCCTTTGTAGAGAGAGCACTTGGGAAGCTGCTGAGCCCTGTAGCCCTACGGCCTAGACCACCATTCGGAGAGGAAAGGCTTTTCTATCTCTGTAACAGACACCCTGGCTTGAGTCCTCAGCCTGGACTCAAAGCTCCAGCCCCAACCTGCTTTTCCAGCATGTCCCTCTCTACTCACTAAAAAAATACTCTCTCCCCACCCAAACTAGACTCTTTGCCCTTCCCTCTACAGGTCTTGTGTTGTCCCATCAGCTCAACTTTACTCACACACCCAGCTCAAAACCACCTTCCCACAGCTTCCCTCAGTTCCTCCCACAGCCAGACATGTGGTCTCCCTCCTGAGAGCTGGCTTAGCCCTACTGGACACTCTGTTCTTGGCACTTATCATCTGCTGCCTTATGTTGAAGGCCTTCATGTGCCTCTCCTGCCTCCACCCCCTGCCCTTCTAGGCTGCAGCTTCCTTGGCAGCACAAATGGTGCACGGTTTCCATATCCCTCATGCTGTCCAGCTCAGCACTTGGCAAACATTAACTCACTGCAAGAATGCATCCTCAGGTTTCTAAGTCCAACCAGGGCTTCATAGCAGCTCTACTGACATTTGGGCTGAACAGTTCCTTGTGGTGGGGGCTGTTCTGTGCCTTGTGTTTTGTTCAGTAGCATCCACGTAGCCTTTCTTCACTAGATGCCAATAACAGTCTTCCATCTCTCCCATCCCCGCCCTTGTTATGAAAGCTAAAAATATCTCCAGACATTGCCACCTGTCTCCCTGGGGGAAACCACCCCCAATTGACAATACCTGCTCTATAGCAATACTTCTCCACCTGGATACACATTCAGATTCACCTAGACATTTACACTTAGCCTGGAAGTCAGGGGGACCTAGATCCAAATTCTGGCTCTGCCACTCCCTTTGCAACCCTGGGCAAGGCAAGTTGCTTTACTCTTTAGAACTTCAGTTTTCTCATCTTAAGATGAGCAAATGCTCCTTCTCTGTCGGTTTTGGTGGCTCAGACTTGTAATCCCAGCACTTTGGGGGACTGAAACAGGAGAAGCATTTGAAGCTAGGAGTTTGAGACCAGCCCTGGCAACAAAGTGCGACTCTGTCTCTAGAAAAATTTTTTAAAAATTAGCTGAGTGAGGTGGTGTGCCCCTGAGGTTCCAGCTATTGGAAGGCTGAGGCAGAGGTTTATTTGAGCTGGAGGTGGTTGAGGCTGCAGTGAGCATAGTAACACCATTGCGCTCCAGCCTGGGTGACAGAGCGAGGCCCTGTCAAAATAAATGAATAAATAATAATAATAAATAATCAATAAAATAAATGTTAAAAACACCGCTTCTCATGTCCCAACAGAGACATGTTGTGAAGATTAAAGGATCCACAATGTGAGCTAGAAAGGGTTCAATAAATAGACCGAGTGGAATTCTAAAGTCACTCCTACCAGCCTAAGTGCCCGTCAACCAACAAGTGGACAAAGAAAATGTGGTATATATACAACATGGACTACTAACTCAGCCATAAAAAGGAAAGTATGAAGGGAACTGGAGGCCATTATTATAAGAAACTCAGGAATGGAAAAACAAATACCATATGTTCTCAATTATAAGTGGGAACTAAGCTATGAGAATGCAAAGGCATCGGAATAATGTAATGGACTTTGGGGACTTAGCCGGAAGGGGTGGGAGAAGGGTGAGGGATTGAAGACTACACATTGGGTACAGTGTACACAGCTTGGGTGATGGGTGCACCAAAATCTCAGAAATGACCACCAAATAACTTATCCATATAACCAAAAACTATTGAAATAACAATAAAATAAAATAAAATAAAAAGTCGCTCCTCAAGCACGAGGGTGAGTCGCTCCTAAACCGGGAAAGCTCGCTGCGCCGCCAGGGGGCGCCATCACAAACCACGTACGGTGGGTGGCAGCCTGCTTCAAGCTTTGTTTCCCAGCCAAAGTTTTGCAATCCGGCCTAAGTCTGAGCTGCTATTAGCGGCTAAACGAAATAATAGCTCCTCTATCCCCAAACTAATTCTCAAAATAAAACCCAATCTTATTATATATATATTTTTTCTTGAAACGGAGTCTCGCTCTGTTGTCCAGGCTGGAGTGCAGAGGTGACATCTCTGTTCACTGCAACCTCTGCCTCCCACTTTCAAGTGATTCTCCCTCCTCATTCTCCCAAGTAGCTGGGATTACAGGTGCATGCCCACCGCACCCACTAATTTTTGTATTTTTAGTAGAGGCGAGGTTTCATCATGCTGACCAGGCTGCTCTCCAATACCTGACCTCAAGTGATCTGCCGGCCTTGGCCTCCCAAAGTGCTGGGATTACAGGTGTGAACCACCACGCCAGGCCTAATCTTATTTTATATCTTAAAATAGCCACGTACATGCTCAATATGGATTTCACAGCAGAGAGGAAAAAATATGAGAATATATGAGGACATTAGGCAATAAATTACTTAGATTACTCATTCCTTATAACCTTATTAATTATAAAAGTACTTATAATAATAGCTGACATGTTAAGAACTCCTACGTCACAAGCATTGTTCTAAGCACTATACACTCATTTTGGCCTTACAGAAATCTAAAGCATTTAAAAAATTTTTTGACTTCTCATTTATCACGTTTATTTTTAACAAAAATCTTTTAAAATACAGTTCCAGTTTATCCTTTATCCAGCTTTTTTTTTTCTTCAAACAACATCTTACATAACCAACATAATTGTTCAAATCAGGGAACCAGCATTGGTGCAATAATATTAACTAATCTACAAATATTCAAATTTTGCTAATCATCCCACTAATGTCCTTTTTCTGGTCCCGACTCCAATCCAAGATCTGACACCGAATAACATTGTCACGTCTCCTAGGCCTCCTCCAACCTGGGGAGGGTCCTTTTTTTTTTTTTTTTTTTTTTTTTTTTGAGACGGAATCTTGCTCTGGCCCAGGCTGGAGTGCAGTGGCCGCAATCTCAGCTCACTGCAAGCCCGCCTCCCGGGTTTACGCCATTCTCCTGCCTCAGCCTCCGGAGTAGCTGGGACTACAGGCGCCCGCCACCTCGCCCAGCTAGTTTTTTGTATTTTAGTAGAGACGGGGTTTCACCATGTTAGCCAGGATGGTCTCGATCTCCTGACCTCGTGATCCTCCCGTCTCGGCCTCCCAAAGTGCTGGGATTACAGGCTTGAGCCACCGCGCCAGGCCGAGGTTCCCATTCTTTCCCTCTCTCAGGACCTTGACACTTTTGAGGAGGTCTGGTCCGTTGTTTCGTAGAATGCCCCTCAGTTTGGGTTTGTCTCATGTTTCCTTGGGATGTTTCAGGTTGTGTATTTCGGGCAAGATTAGCACAGAAGTGATGTGTCTTTCTCAGGACATCCCAGCCGGAGGCGCAGGATGTCGATATCTCTCATTACTGATGAGGTTCACTTTAAGCCCTTGGTTCAGGTGGTGTCTGCCAGGTTTCTCTACTATAAATTTACCATTCATCTCATTGTAATTAATACATATCTTATGGACAGATATTTTGGGAATAAGCAAGTAGCCTGTTTCTTCTCACCATACTTCCTCCCACCCCTCCTTGGTACTCAATACTTACAGCATCGTCTTACTATGACCCATTAATTTTTAGAATCTATGGATGTTTCTTGATTCTTGCCTATAAACAATTATTACTGAGGTGTTAGCCAGATAGTGATTTTTTATTTCCATAATTCCTTCTACATTTATTAATTGGAATTCTGCTATAAGAAAGAGCTATTTCTTCTTCCTTATTTATTTCTTTAATTATTTATATCAGCATGGACTCGTGGATAATTATGGGTTGGAATCCATTGCTATCATTATTTATTATGTTGCTCATGTTGTCCCAAAATTGGTAATTCTAAGCTCCCTGTTGACATCTGTAATCTTTTGAAACCTTGCCATAATTTTTCCAGTGGTTCCTTACTTTCTGCGCTCACATAAAGCTCCAGGCTTCTCTTGTGCTTTCTTGCCCCAGCCCTGGATCAGCTATTTCTCCAGGGAACCCTGGTTCCTTTCATGGGAGAATGATGTTTGTAAACCATGGGCACGGACACGTCCATTGCCAGTGGGTGCCGGTGCTTCTAGGCCCTCTAGTGGTCAGAGCTGGGAAATAACACACACTCACACTAGTGTACTGTTACCCACATTTTACAAATTAGGTAAATGAGGAACAAGAAAAGTTAGGCAACTTGATCAAAATCACAAAGCACATAGGTAGTGGAACTAGGAAATGAAAACAATGACAGATGCACCACAAGTCCTAACAAGTGGAGGTAACTTTTTTACTTTCCTTTTTTTTTTTGAGACAGAGTCTTGCTCTGTCATCCAGGCTGGAGTGCAGTGGTGCCATCATAGCTCACTGCAACCTCCACCTCCTGGCTGAGGCAATCCTTATTCCTAACAACTCTGCAAAGTGGATTTTACCATCATCATTTTTAAAATTGTGGAATCGAGTATCAAAGAAGCCAAGTGACTCGTGCAAGATGACACAGTTAAGTGACAGAACCAAGTGAGTCCCAGGTGTCTCTGGATATAAATTCCAAGGTTATTCCACTGTATCAGTGTTTCCCAAAACTGACTTTAGGTAGAACATAAATAAGCTTTTAAGAAACTTTAATAGTTATATGTTTATTTTAATGCATGTTAGAAATAATTTTAAGCACATCCACAAAACCTTTAATTTCATGGACAATATTGCAAAGGACAGGATGTTTTGTTTCAAACTCCTGGCTTCAAGTGATCCCCCCACTTTAGCCTTTCAAATACCTGGAATTACAGTGTAAGCCATTGCACGCTGCTGGGACAGGATGTTTTGTAAAGTAAATTGATTTAGAAAAACGTATGAAGTCAATAATAATAAAGGTGGTTCAAACTGTAGAAAACATTATAGAGATGGTCTATAAGTATCTGAGGCTTGGGAGACATAATACTGTAGTGCCAGGTAGCTTCATCTTCAGTTATGTCTATAAAATTAAAGTCTCATAGTGCTGCAGAAAGGAAAACTAAGAATCTTAGACATGGATTTTAGCCCCATGTGTCCATTTCTAGGAACCTTCTCCCTGGACATCGCTGTGACCTCCTTGTTGCGAGTCAATCCAACCTTCCCTACTATTAAAGAACACTAGGAAAACTCTGAATGCACACAGAGGGGCTTCTGTGTCATAGAGAAAAAAGCTGGGTTGGGGGACCCTAGGGACTCTCTGTGTGGTGCATAAGAGATCCACACCCAGGACACACAGGGGTCAGCGCAGAGGAACGCAGCTCATCCTGTTATGGGACAGGGATCCAAATAAGAGTTGCTTCTCAAAGCATGTTCTGGGGGAACCAAAATGTAGACAGAAGTGAAGGGGAAAGCAAGGAAACGGGAGGCAAGTGTGAGAAGGGAGGGGACAGAGAGGCATCCTGGGCCGAGACCATGCCTCAGGCCCACCTGGGAAGTGCCCTGGGAGTAGGTTCAGCACAAACAGCACAGTTGACAGTCAGAGCAGCCGTGCTTGGGCGAATTTCTGGAGCCCAAGGTCTTCTCCACAGTGCAGGACACAGCAGGCAGCAGAGACCTTGGGGCCCCCTCAGTCCCTCCCGGCAGAGGGTTCATTCCGTGGCAGGGGAACTTAACAATAGGTGAGGAGAAGACTCCCTGGGAGTGGGTGGGATGAGGGAGAATAGAGACTGGCAGTGGTCTCCTGGGGAGGGCAGGGCTCTGAGAGGGATCAAGGGTTTCTGTTGAAGTGGGAATAAGGGAAAGGACACCAGCCTCCATCATAGCTGAGACTGCAGACACTTGCTACCATGCTCTGATAATTTTTTAAAATTGTTTTAGAGATGGGGTCTTGTTATGTTGCCCAGGGTGGTCTTCAACTCCTATCCTCTAGCAACCCTCCCTTTATGGCATCCCAAAGCACTGATGCTACGTGCTTGAGCTATTGCACCTGGTGCATTTATTTCTTATAAAATATTACAGCCTGCCTGCTGGCCATTCCTCAGTCTAGCAAGTGCAGCTTCCAGCAGAGACCAATAGCAGGCACTTGAAGGAGGGGAGGGTGGAACAGGGTTTGACGCTGAACAGGTTGGCCAAGTAGATATTCAGTAGGGTATAGGAAGAGTTATTAATATTCATGAAGGTTTGACTTGCACAAGTTTGATAAGAAAACATGCATGCTATATGCATTCCATGTTCACTTTGGAGTAATCAGGGTGTCCCATAGGGCAGTGTTCTCTCTGTTATCTGCACAGTAGAGCTAACCAAGCCCTCCATCAAGGCAACAGGACCCCGTGGAGGGCAAAGACTCTGTAGGTTAACCTGTGAACCTGAGACTCAGGACACAACACACTTGTGGTGGGTAAGGGGTCAGAGCTTCCTGGCCAGTCCCAGGCTGAAGATGTCCAAGGGCACCAGGACCTTCACTTTACTCAGTGTCACAGGGAATGACACAGGACCGTATGGGAGTGGAACCCAGAACCCAGTGAATGCTGACTGCAGTGACTCAGTTAGCCTGAACGTCCCCCGTATCCTCTCTTCTTCTGGGGCTCAGGCTGCCAGTTCAAATCCACATAGCCAGAGCTCAAACCATCCACTTCTCCCCGGGTCCAAGAACACAGATCTTCGCCCTTGGATACCCGTGCTGGCTGTGACTTCCTGCCCCAGGCAAACCTGGACAGGCACAGCCCTGACCAAGAATAGGTAGAAAGGGGCTGCTCCCATCGTGGGAGGCTCGGGGTCCACAGCCTGTGATGGGAGCAACAGGTGAATGTCTCAGACTCAGGCTTAGTGAACACAGCAGAAATTTGGTTGGGACTTTCTCAAACAATGCTGTGACTCAGCTTAGAGGGACACTGTGGCCCTTCCACAGACCAGGAGTTTTCCTTCCCTCTGATAACGTGTTCCCACCTTCAAACGCAATTACAGTCCTTCCTCTGAGGGACACGGTGTTGCCGCCACTGTGGAGATGGTGCAACTCAGACAAACAGTGGGATCTGGTGTTGAATGGGACCTTAAGCCAACAATGACAATGTCAGTCCACGGTGTTTAGTATTTATTGACTCAAGGCAAGTTACCTGATTTCATTGACTATTCACGATGGCTCGATAAAGTAAATGCATCATCACCACCACTTTAAAATGGAAAAAGGTACTTGGGCAGTTTGTGACTACTGTGGTGGCTGCTGCATTGCTCTCTGGTAAAGCCAAGTAGGTGGTAGGTGCGGTCTCTGAACTGGGGTGATCCACCCTCCTGGCGGATGAGAAATGGAAAGTACTTCTGATTGGTCCCCTCCTGCAACAATCAGACTGGTCAAGGGTCTAGTCTTCATTTGCATAGGAATGTAACTTTGTAACTTCACTTCAGCCTCTGATTGGTCCCCTCAGGCAACCAATCAGACATTTTCATAGGGTGTAACGTTGTAACTTCACTTCAGCCTCTGATTGGTTGCCTTCCACGACCAATCAGACTGGTTGCAGGCCACTACTTTATTTACATAGGGTGTAAGCCAAGTAGCCAATGGGAAACCTCTAGAGCATATTTAAACCCCCAGAAAATCCTATAACCAGCACTCTTGAGCTGCTGGCTTGAGGCCACTTCTACTCTGTGGAGCACACTTTCATTTAAATGAATGTGTGTTTTTTGTTGCTTCATTCTTTTATGGCTTTGTTTGTGCATTTTGTCCAATACACCAAGAACCTAGACACCTTCCACTGGTGACAATATTATCCTCTCTGCAATTGTATTCATGGAAAACAATTAAAATTCACCCCATGGGTCGAGTTTGTGGTTTGTGATATGATGTATTTTCTAATTATTCTTTTTATTAGAAGAGCCAGTGCTCCTGGAGGCACAAATGAGTCCGTATTTTGGAGTAGCAGAAATCTGTACTAGCTCAAAATATCCATAAATGTCAATATAAAGGAAGCTTTGAAAACATTTCAGGGAGTGCTGAAAACAGGGAGTGATCTCAAAGAATCACTGTGCAAGAGTCATAATTTGGGAACCAGAAGGTAATTGTGAAGTATACGTAAATGTTTATGATTATATGTAGGAGATAACATTAAAGGAAAAAGATACTACATCATGGGACTGGGTGCCGTGGCTCACGCCTGCAATCCCAGCACTTTGGGAGGCCTAGGTGGGTGGATCATGAGCTCAAGAGTTCCAGATTAGCCTGGTCAACATGACGAAATCCTGTCTCTACTAAAAATACAAAAATTAGCTAGGTGTGCAGGCGCACACCTGTAATTCCAGATACTCGGGAGGCTGAGGCAGGAGAATGGCTTGAACCCGGGAGGCAGAGGTTGCAGTGAGCCGAGATGGCCCACTGCACTCCAGCCTGGACAGCAGAGGAGATTCCATCTCAAAAAAAAAAAAAAAAAAGAAAAAGATACTATATCATTAAGTCAAAGTGAATCAATCAAAAACAAAGGACGGAAACACACCGGAAAAGTGGACAATAGAAAAAAAAACCCAAATACAGAAGTATTAAATTAAAAAACAAAAGTTATAGAATAAATACATACGAACTCAACTCTAAAGTTTAAAAAGACTAGGCTGGACACAATGACTCACTCCTGTAATCCCAGCAGTTTGGGAGGCCAAGGTGGGAGGATCACTTGAGCTGAGGAGTTCAAGAACAGCCTGGGCAACATGGTGAAACCCCATCTTTACAAAAAGTACAAAAATTAGTGGGGCATGGCGGTACATGCCTGTAGTCCCAGCTACTTGGGGGCGGGGGCTGAGGCAGGAGGATCACTTGAATCTGGGAGATTGAGGCTGCAGTGAGCCAAGATCGTGCCACTGCACTCCAGCCCAGGGACAAGATGAGACCCTGTCTCAAAAAAAAAAAAAAAGAAAAAAGAAAATTAGAAATATCACATTCAATGTAAAAACTACACATAGGCTATATGTTGTTTATGCCATATAATTTAAAAACACTATGGAAGAGTTTCCATATCTGTGGCTAAAACAATTCCTTGTTGGTTAAATATCTGCCTCATATTCCATTGTGTAGATGTACATAACCTGTTTATGCTAATGTAAATGTAGGTTGTTTTCAATATTTTACTGTTAAGCCATCACTGCCATGAGAAACCATGATTAGGTGTCATTTTTCATGAGTGTGTGATAAATTCCTCCCAGTGAAGTTGGGGAGGCAAAGAGAATGCATGTATTAAATTTTGATAGGTATTGACAAATTTGATGCTACACACTTGTTACAAATTTTCACGTCACCCAACAAAGTTAGGAAGTACAATTTTTACCCCAGTTCTTCCCATACATTGTGTTATCAAATGGAACTTTTCAGCATTTGAAATCACTGGGCCATATTATGAGCCTCACCATTCCAGGATAATATCAATGTCAATTTCTCCTGCATGTGTGAGGGTATTTTGTTCATATGTCTATGAATCATTCAAATTGTTTTTTCTTCTGTAAACTGTTTATATATTTGCCTACTTTTCTACTAGACTTTGGTCTTTTTAATTTTATTTATTCTTTAAATATTAACAGATGTGAAAGTTGTCAGAGTCAAAATGAGTTACTAGTGTGAAAAAAAACCTCTGACAAATAGAGCCAGAGAAGGCCATGAAGAGAGGATCCTCATGCCTGATAACAAAACTATCACAAAAGACTGCAAAAGCCACAAGTTTACACAAAGGCCATCACAACCTTATACAAAAACTACTTTTGCAAGGACATCTGCCCAGCAACTGCCTATGGATCCTCACAGAGGCATCTTTCTGGTTATTGACCTTTGCAGCTAAAGATAGTTTTTTTCAAAATGACTAGGTAATAATCCTAATTTTTTTCCTTTAAAAACCCTGAATATGTAGATGATTTACTATGACACATGCATTTCCATTGAAATGTGCTACTCCCAATAAACATCATTTTCTCATAGAAAGCCTCACTCTGTTTGTTAACACATGTGGTGTCAGAAGTGGGATCTGCGAATGATCACTATCAGAAGAAATCTGTGATCTTTGAACCAGTGTGCACTACTCACTTTTGAAGTTTGAGCTCTCTGCTTCCACATCTCACCTTTCCTGCCCTGACAAGTTTTTGCTCAAGCAGAGCCTCTTTTTGGTAGAAGCTCTTGACTTTATTTGGAATCTGATTTGGATAAGGCTGCCTTAATAAAAGACTGTACATTTCTCCTGGGATGATTAAAAAAATTTTTGTCTTTTCTGGCAAGTCTTTCCTGGTAGAAAGGCGTATATCTTTCTAGATCATGTACTCTGGATTCTACAAAATTTACATTCTGCCTGTGAGGTATGTCTATTCTGGTGAATTTACTTCCATTTTGATCTGTGTGCCTAATTTAAATATTTTTAAAATCTACATGCCTGGGTTAAAATTCTTGTGAATGCTTTATCTGGATTTCTTTTTATTTGGTTTGTCTCTTTTCCCCTTGCTTGCTTCTGAAAATTGTCCCAGAGCACAAATAAACGTTCTAAATAATGGGCACGAAATGGCTATTTAACAGCCACTAGCATGGTTGCCACCATCTAAAACACCAGTAGAAATGCCTGGCATTCTCTGGCAGGATTTGTAAAATTTTCTTCACTTTCAAGAGATTAATAAGAAATGGAATGGGACTCTCAAACATTAAGGCAAGCCAGGTTTTCTGGGGCTCCAGCTGGCTACATTTTATGGTTCTTTCTTGTGCACATTTTAAAATTTATGAGCAAAATTACATCAAGGAAAATTCAGTATTCAATGATCATCATTAAGTCTCTCTTAAAAAGCCCTGCATCGGTAGGGTGAAAATGTAGAGTCTTCTAAATTCTCTATTTTTTTTCTCTACCCACTTTGAATCTACTGACTTTTCTACTGGTGTTGAGATAAAACTCACTGCTTATGGCATTCCAGCCCAGAGGTTTAAAAAAGAAATTTTGAAGGGCTTTAAAATTAATGACTTTGCAAATTAAACAATTCCAAGATAAGAAACAACTTAGACACCTGTAGGAAATGTAAATTTAAGTTTGCCTAACTAGTAATTGCTTATAATGATGGAGCACAATTAAAAATCAATAATTTTTAAAAATACATGTTTATAAAAGGTAGGCTCTCAGATCATACGGGTCAAAATCTTGAGCTCAGAACAATAATTTAAGGTATCTCTGTCTGACATAAACTTTTTTCTTCTACTGCCATGCAGGGGCAAAAAAGAAAAAGCCAGGAAAAAAAGCTAAAATATTTCCTCATCCACATTTGCTAATCAAGCAAACCACACCATCACCACCACCAACAACAATAAAAAAACTAGTTTAAGGCTAGTTGGAGATTTTTTTTCTTATACAATTCAGCCAGTTCTAGCTAAAGTGTAAGCAATTGAAAATTTAATCCTAAACTCATGTGAAACAGCAAAAAAAGATGCTGAAAGGGTAGAGATTTCATTTGTTTGTTTATAAGTTACACTGCCATTAGAAACTGCTTTACCCAAAATATTCCCCCACAGCCTTCATTATATTACCTATGGGGCAAATAAAATTTAGCCATGTTAACGATTCCAATTTGTCAGAAATACAATTGGATCTAGTTGGCTTTAATCAACTAGTAAGTTTGTATTACTATCTCGTGACTAAAATTCTAAAATGAAAGCTGTAAGATTTTTATGTGCGTTTGTGGATATGTGTTTAGGTCTGTTTTTGCATATGTACATGTATTATGGTCTATATTGTGTCTACAGGACAAAATCCACCTTAGTTGGCCAGAAATGCCTTAATAAACTCTATTTGCATTAACGTAGAGAAATGACACAAGAACAGGGCTTTTACCCTAGTAGCATTGGGAGGGAATTCAGGGTCTTTCTAACAGTGAGGGGTCAAACCCAATTAATTCCCTGACATCATTCACTGACATCCCCTCCAGCCTCTCACAAACACACTGAAACTGGCACAAACTCTGGATATTCGATCCCAGGTGGATCTTCCACCAGGGCAGAATGACCACAAGGAAGTCAGGGAGTGACTCCCCACCCTCAAGGTCCCCAGTATTTGGGACATCTGCCTATGGTCCCTGCAGACATTTCACCAGGGATCCAGGGGAACTTCTCCTGCAGGAGGGGACAGGATAACCCAGGATCTGCCTTTGTTTCCGTCTCAGAGGGACTGAGGGTCATGAGGCCTCCCCTGCTCTAATAGAGGAACCAGGTATCCCTTTGTGGAGTCTCCAGGTGGGAGCTGCCCCAGCTCCTGGGCCCTGTGGGGAGGCCTGGGGCAGACAACAGACAGGGACACAGGTGACCTGGAGGTGGAACCCCCAGTGTTGGGATGGACGAACACAGGGCACTCTGGGGACCACCTCCCAGGCCAGTGTCCTCTCTCTAACGCTCCCAGAGACACCTCCCTGGGCCCTTCTTTTGAAACCTTGGGGACGGATGGCTGTTTCTGAGGCAGCCCATCTGCCTGCAGGACAGTTCTCCCAAATCAGGACCAGGAGTGCTCTGGACAACTCTCGTCCTCTCCCTGAGCTCATCCTGCACTGCGTGGAGTTGGGCATCCTGGGGACCCGCAGTGAACGGGACCAAGGGTAACCTGACCCTGCAGTCTGGAGTTCAGAGCCCACCTCTGCCCAGGGGCCAGGGCCACTCATACCACATGAACCCTGGTCAGCATTCCTGGGGAAGTCTCTGACTTTTACCACAGGTCTCTTCTTGCCCTTCAGGGGCAACATTGCACACAGACAACACACAGGAAATGGGTTCCCCTGGACAGGAACCTGGCTTTGTTAAGGAGGTGGAGGTGAAGCCTGGTTTCCATCCTTTGCTCCAGCAGGCCCTTCTAGTCCCTCCCATGTGTCTGCTCTGTCTCTCCTGCTCCTTCCTGGAGGCTCTGAGGATCCTGCTCTGCCAGGATTCTCTGCTCAGTTCTCCACTTTCTCCTGGCACCATGCCTGGGGAAGGCACAGTGACAACAGGACAGTCAGCTTCACAGGACAGAGGCCACCTGGGATGGTCAGGGAGAACATGGACAGGCCCTGAGCCACAGCGCAGCCAACAAACACAGAGAAGGAGGATCTCCCTGAATCCCTCCTCAAGGACAGCAGAACCCAGAGCCACCCACCTCCCTCCACCACAGTCCACTCTTCCCAGGACATGCAGGACACCTCCCTCCACATCCAGGAGCTGGGGATCCTCCGAAGATTCCCAGGCCTGGATCTGTGTCCCTGGGTCAGAGGCAAGGCTGGTGACACTGGAGAGAGAGGACTGGTCCCCCGCAGTTGCCCCCCACTTTCTATCCCACAGAGCCACCTCTGTCACTCTCTTGCTGGGTATCATCCCACATTCCCTGAGAACTGGGGAGCATGAGGAGACTTGAGGGCCCAGCTGGGTTTCTGTGTCACAAAGGGAAACAGTTCCCCGAGTTTGGGAGACCCCAGAGTACCTCTGTGTGTGGTGACATTCCCAAAGGGTCAGTGCAGGGGTGACAGGTCACCCTGTCTGGGGACAGCAGACTCCATCAACCCTGCTTCTCAAAGTGTGGTTAGGAAACTATAATGTACACAGAAGAGAAAGGGGAAGGAGGGACAAAAAAGGCAGAAATGAGAGGGGAGGAGGCAGAGGGGTGACCTGGGCAGAGTCCCGCCTCTGCCCCTGGCCCTGGGAAGTGCTTCGCTCAGCACAAAAGGAGGAAGGTCAGCGGACCTAACAGTCACAGCAGCTCTGACAAGAGCATTCCTGGAGCCCAAGCTCCCCTCCACGGAGGACAAGCAGGCAGCAGAGACCATGGGCCCCTCCCCAGTCGCTCCCCATGGAGGGCACAGGCCCTGGCAGGGGCTCCTGATCACAGGTGAGGGAGGACTCTCTGGGAGTGGGTGGGAGGAGGGAGCACAGAGACTGACTGGAGTCTCTTGGGTAGGAGGGGACAGAGGGCTTCTGGCTGGGGTCTCCTGGGGCTCTGAGAGGGGACTGAGGGCTTCTGTTGGAGGCTGGATAAGAGAGAGAACACCATAGAGGGGCAGGGGTCACCACAAGAAAATCTCAGTGAACTGAAATTGGTAAAAGGCAGGAAAATCTCAAGTGTTCTTATTTCCTAGTTAATCATCACTGGCCACTACATTTTGAAAAATGAGAATAATAACTATTATCAGATGACACTTCAAATAAACATAACCAGGGCATAAAACACTGTTCTTAGCCAACAACTTCAGACACTGGGAAATAAACCTCAGGACTTGGAGGCCCTGGAAATGCTATGAATTCATCCACGGGAGTCTGCAGCCTGTCCCAGGCACTGGGGTGCAACCAAGATCACACAAGTCCCTGTCCTCACAGAGCTCACGCTCTCGTGGGGAGGAAGACAGACACCCAAAGGGATCTAGAATGTGAGGTCACGTGTTGACAAGAGCTCCGGAGGGAGCAGAGCAGGGAAAGTTCAGAAAGGGAAGACCCAGGGTCTCTAGAGGAGGTGTCAGGGGAGGGGTCTCCCCAAAACACCCTGATGTGAGCAGGATCTGAGAGCAGTGTGGAGGGAGCCATGCAGACCCCTGGGGAAGAGGATTCCACACCAGAAAATGCCAAGGTCAGAGGTGTTGAAGGAATGGGGGTCGTTGCTGCTGACCCAGGCGGGGACACACACACACGCGCACA
Source organism: Rhinopithecus bieti (assembly GCF_001698545.2). Taxonomy (NCBI): domain Eukaryota; kingdom Metazoa; phylum Chordata; class Mammalia; order Primates; family Cercopithecidae; genus Rhinopithecus; species Rhinopithecus bieti. The sequence continues at coordinate 50,748 of NW_016826105.1, forward strand.
CACACACACACTCCAAGGCTGAGGGAGGAGGAGACCCGCTGAGGACCCAGGGCCTTATTTTTCCATCCCACTACCTAGGTCCCGGTATTGACTGATGCTCTCTTCACCTCCTAGCCTCACTTTTAACCTTCTGGGACCTGCCCACCACTGTCCAGTTCACTATTGAAGCCCTGCCGTCCAGTGCTGCAGAGGGAAAGGATGTTCTTCTACTGGCCCGCAATATTTCAGAGACTATTCAAGCCTATTATTGGCACAAGGGGAAAACGGCAGAAGGGAGCCCTCTCATTGCTGGTTATTTGATAGACGTTCAAGTAAATATCCCGGGGACTGCATACAGCGGTCGAGAGACAATATACCCCAATGGATCCCTGCTGTTCCAAAACGTCACCCTGGAGGATGCAGGATCCTACACCCTACGAACCATAAATGCCAGTTATGACTCCGACCAAGCAACTGGCCAGCTCCACGTGCACCGTGAGTGATTCCCCCATACCTCTGGGTGTTGGGGGTCAGTTCCGCTTCACACACATGAGATTGTCAGGCCTGGGCTGTGCCTGCATTCCCCTCTGCATTTTGTCCCGTGTTGAGATTTGAGCATTTAGTGCAGGACACACATATAGGAGGTAAACTTCAACAGATCAGAATTCCTTTCCTGCATCCAGACCCTGCAGACACTTGCTGAATGGGGGCGGGGCGGGGCGGGGGGGCCTCAGCAGGGGGAGGTCAGTCTCAGCCAAGCACCCCGTGCCCTCCCCATGAACCTGACCCTGAGAAAGACTCTGGAGAACTGCGTCAGGGCCTGGCCTGAGGGGGTCCTGGGATCCTCACAGAGAAGCTCAGCCCCAAGGCTCCTGACTCCAGGTGACCCCGGGAAGCCTATGCCAGGGCTTGGGTGTGGTCTCCTGGGCAGGGTTGACTGGGAGCAAGGATTTACCAGCTGTCTGTGGGAGCAAGGATTTACCAGCTGAGCTCATCAGTGCCAGCTCAACTCCCAGAGTCTCATCTGGACAAGGACAGAGCCTACCACTTTACCTGGGACTCAGTCAGGAGAGGACAGGTGGACAGGATTACTAGGGCATCGGCCCTCTGAATGGGGAGCTTAAGAGATGCCCTTGGGCAGTCAGTGGCCCAGGAGTAGGAACAGAGGTGAGAAAATGTTCCCGGCAGCTTCTTGTCCACCAGGGATCATGCCCGGGGGTGCTCACCCATGGAGGCAAATAATAACAGAGGCTCTTGATGTGAACACCTCCTCTGTGCCAGCTTCATGTCAGATCCTGTGAATAATTTAAAGTTCATCCATAGACAAAGTGGCAAGCCACAGACCATTTCCCATTTACATATTGTATGGAGGAGAAAGTGAGGCACAGAGAGATACAGACACCGGCCAGGGTGGGCAGATCGCAGCTGGCAGAGTCACGGGAGGACTGTCTGCAGCTACTGCCACGTCCTCTCCTTCCTCCCTGGTGCCTTATTAGGTGTCTGTGGACCTCAGAGCAGCCACCGGTTCAGATGTTTTCTTCTTAGGTGTCTACAGCTCAAAGGGGGAGATTCTGGTCTGGAGAGTTACGAGTAAATACAGAATTACTCAGTTTTTTCTTAACTAAATCAACAATCAGTCAGTGCTCAACAATTAGTCAGTGCTGGGGAAGTTCAGGCCTCCTTGCTCAGGTCCACACCCCCATCTCTGGACATGAAATCGTGTGTTTACTGATGTGTTGGTACCATTCCGATGGAAGGATAAAGGGGAGGACTTTGCTTTCTCCCCCTTTCACACCCTGCACCAGCCAGGGCCCAGGGTGAGATACATACTCTGTAGTTCTCTTATGAAGGAGGGAGGGACTGAATGAAGGAATGATCTGTAACCTCTTCAGAGACACAGACCTGGATACAAGATCCTGGGAGGTTCTGGGCCCAACATGAGACACACACTCTGTAGTTCTCTTATGGAGGGAGGGATTGAATGAAGGAATGATCTATAACCTCTTCAGAAACAGAGACCTGGATGCAAGATCCTAGGAGGTTCTGGCCGCCACACCTGTTTTCTGTCCCTCTAGGGGCTAAGACCCATGTCCCATTCCTCTAGCCCCTTTCTCCTAAATCTGCCTTTGGGAGCAGTCTCATGTGACTCTGGGGCTGCAGGGCTGTGGGAAGGTTTTCAGGGGAGAGATCGGGCTTGCGGGGAGCCCCACACTTTTGCCTTCCGTCCTGCAGCTCTACCCAGTTCTCACTGTGAATATCCCATAATAATCCCCCCATCATTTCTGGGGAGTAGAAGAAAGTAAATATTTAAAAATATGCCAGGGCATCTGTTCTTCTTAGCAAGTCCAGATAGTTATTAGCTGGCAGGAATAAATTGTTATTTTACCAGAGTCTAACCTGCTGGGGGTTTATGGGAGCCTAACTGACTGAGAGGAGGGGAAATATCCAACTCTGGCCCCCTCAAGCCATCATGTCCCACCTAAGGGGAAGAAAAAACTGAGAGGCACTGAGACACTTGTGACATTCACAGCCCAGGGCACAGACTCCATCCAGGACCACAGAACCCCTCCCTCCCCACACTCACCACCGCATCACTGAACATCTGTTCACCCAATTTCCTGTTGCCCAGTATATCATGTCCTGGCTTTCAACAAAAACTACAAGACAAACTAGAGCAAAAAGAAAAAATAATAATTCAGTTTGAAAGACAGAACAAGCATCAGAGCGAGATGCAGAAGTGGCAGGGATGTTGAAATTATCAGACCAGGAATTTAAAACAACTCTAGGGCCAGGAGCGGTGTCTCACACCTGTAATTCCAGCACTTTGGGAGGCCGAGGTGGGCGAACTCCTGAGGTCAGGAGTTCGAGACCAGCCCGGCCAACATGGTGAAACCCCGTCTCTACTAAAAATTAGGCAGGCATGGTGGTGGGAGCCTGTAATCCTAGACACTTGGGAGGCTGAGGCAGGAGAATTGCTTGAACCCGGGAGGCAGAGGTTGCAGTGAACCGAGATCGCACCACTGCACTCCATCCTGGGCAACAGAGCGAGATTCTGTCTCAAAAACAAATAAACAAATGAAAAAACAATTCTGACTAATATGCTACAGGCTGCAATGGAGAGCATAGACAATGTTCAGAACAGAGGGTGATGTGAGCAGAGAGATGGACAGGCTAAGAAAGAATAACAACATCTATCTATCTATCTATCTATCTATCTATCTATCTATCTATCACCTATCATCTGTCTAACTACATATATGCTAGAGATCAAACTCACTGTAACACGTGGATCTCAGGGTGGTTGTGAGGATCTTTATTAGGAGATTAGAGAGATTAAAGCAGAGTTACACACAGGGTGAGAGCTCCCTTGATGCTGTCAACTAGTGTTCTTATTTTTTGATATTGTTGTTATTAGAGATAAAATTAGGAACAATGCAGTAAAAATTTGGTTGTATCATGTACAAGTTCTGTGACCTTCCTTGACTTACTGAGGCACTGTAAGTCTCAGATGCTAACTCTGCAGCTGGAGCTGATGCCCCCTCCCTCAAGGTGATGCGAGGATGAGATGAGCTGTAGGTAGCTTGGTTCCCACTGGGCCTGGCACATGGAAGTCCCCTGAAAACAGTCAAAGAGCATCATCCCCGCTCATCAGCATTGAGTTGATGGCAAGGGCTCGCTGTCTATGACAATCATGGAATGGAAAAGAAGAAACAGAGAGAAGACTGGGCACGGTGGCTCGCGCCTGTAATCCCAGCACTTTGGGAGGCCGAGGCGGGCAGATCACGTGAGATCAGGAGTTTGAGACCAGCCTGGACAACACGGCAAAATCTCTACTAAAAATACAAAAATTAGCCTGGCATGGTGGCACACACCTGTAATCCCAGCTACTTGGGAGGCTGAGGCAGGAGAATCACTTGAACTTGGGAGATGAAGGTCGCAGTGAGCCAAGATTGCGTCACTGCACTCCAGCCTGGGCGACAGAGAAAGACTCCGTCCAAAAAAAAAAAAAAAAAAAAAAAAAGGGGAAGAGGAATGAAGTGAGAGGAAGAAGGGGATTTAAAGGCACAGGAGCAGGGCGAGGTGCAGGCACCTGTGGGAGAATGTAGGAGTCGGTGCATCCCAGTGTTTCAAGCCTGAGACACAGAAAATGGTGCAACCGTGGAGAGCGAGGGAGTCAGCTATGAGGACAGCACAAGAGACCACACTCAGGCTCTGGAGCATTTCCTTCCTACCTGACCGTGCCCCTGCCCTGCAAGGCTGCTTATGGTTTCCCTTGGAACAGACTTGGGCCTCGTCCCCTTTGCCTTCCCCTTTCTGCAGAAAACAACGTCCCAGGCCTTCCTGTGGGGGCTGTCGCTGGCATCGTGACTGGGGTCCTGGTCGGGGTGGCTCTGGTGGCTGCCCTGGTGTGTTTCCTGCTCCTCGCCAGGACTAGAAGGTACCACAGCTTTTCTGCAGCCTCCTCCCACCCCCTAGGCTGATCCCAGTCCGGGAGGAGGGAGACCCCGCCCTGTATTCAGGGCCAGGTTCTCCTCGTCCTCCCAAGGGATCCTTCCTTCTCATTCCATGGCTCCTCCCTTGCCAGCTGCTGATCCTAGGCTGCCTCCTCCTTTATGAATGTGGCAAAACTAAATTTGCACCCCTGAGTGTGGTCCTAGTTCCCTAACACAGCAAAGTCACAGCTGCCTGGAGGAAGGAAGGGAGGGAGATAGGACGGGAGTGCTCAGAATCTGGTACCTCCTGCTGTTCATTGAATTTACCCACCCATGAGGGGGGGGATTTGCAGGCTTGAGATCCAAGGTGGGGGTCCTGGAAGTCACGCAGTGGGGAGTGGCAAAGCCTGGACAGGCTGGGTGGGGTCAGCATCCCACCATGATTGATGCTGTAACTGCTGTCCCTGAGGTGTGAGACGGGAGAACCTGGACCTAAGGACCTGCTGTCCTTTATGTCTCTTGCCAAGGGGTGGAGAGAGAGAGGAAAACCCCATTGCCCCCATTTCAGCATCTCCAGGCCTGAAAGGAGGGTCTGGCCATGGCAGAGACACTGAGTTCTGGGAGAATCTAATGCATGCTCCTTGCCTCCTCGTGCCCCCAGCTCCCCCAGTGTCCTGCACACACAGACGGCCCTGCTTTCCTTCTGGGGCCTTGACTCTTCCTCTCAGGCAAACCCCCCAGGTGGTCTGATTCCCTCCCTGGGTCCTCAGTCCCTTTCCTGGGTCCCTGGGTCAATGTTCTCCTCACCCAGCGTCTGCCTGGGGGTCAGGCCTGGGGGTCCTCTCTGGCCAGGACAGATGTGGCTGCTTAAGACCTTTCCTCAGCTCCCCTCCTCAGCCACTCCTACCACGAAACTGATGGAGACAGGAGGCCTTCACTCCAGTCCTTGAAAATGGAATCCCTTCCTTGTCCTTTATTCTGCCCCTAAACGTGTGATTTCTCCCTGCACCCTCATCAATAACCCTTGACCTTTCCCAGGGCCAGCATCCAGCGTGACCTCAGGGAGCAGAGGCTCCCAGCCTCCACCCCCGGTGAGTGTTCCTTCAGCCCAGGTGTGGAAGCACCTAGGTCTGCCCTACAGTGTCCAATCCTGCCAGTCATCCTCTGGGGGCCTCTGACCCTTTCCTTGGGGCTGCGAGGAGGATATCAGGAAACATGACACATGGGACCCCGACTGGCTTAATCAGACTGATCTGTGGGCTCTGGGTCATGGGTCACCTCCTCAACCTCAGCTGCTCAGGTCTCCCCTGGGAAGAGGTTCCCTCTCCCTGATTCTCTGGGAGCTGAGGACCCTCACACCCTCCTGCAGGAGGGGTCCAGGCTCTCCTCCCACTCTGCTGCTCACTCCTGTCTCTGTCCCCAGGCCACGGTCCCTCTCACAGATCCACCTTCTCGGTAAGCCTGTTCCCTCCCCAGTCCCTTTCTACTGGGGTCCCAGTAGTGCAGGCTCAGGGCAGGGGGACCATCAACCCCACAGCACAGCACAGCCCCACCTTCCCCCAAACAGTCAGGTCAAAGTGAGCCTCTCCGGCCAAGGTCCCAGCCTCCCTACAGGGCCAGGACCACCCACACCCTGTGCTGACCCCACCCTGGGATCCTCCATCGCCTGAGGAGACCCCTGGAGTCCAGCAGGTGCAGAGTGGACACTGGGAGCATCAGTCAGAGGCCCACATTCACAAGGGTGTGGGGTGGGCCCAGCCAGGACAGGGGTCGGGGTGCTGTGTCCACATTCGGAGGCTGAGCTCAGGGGCAGAGCTGGTCACTCCTGAGGGAAAATGCCTGGAAGTAGATGCAGGGAAGTAAGTCCTGGCAGATCAGAGAAGGAACTTTCCAGGCTGGGTTTCCATGACTCTCCCTCGCTGTCCCCTGACATCCCCTCTCTCCCCTGCCCAGGCCCCCCTACCTGGCCCCAGGACAGCCACTCCCATGTATGAGGTGAGTGTGGGCCATGGATGTTCTGGTCCCGCAGGCCCCAGGGGACCCAGGATCTACCCCCAACAGCACCTGGCTGAGCTCTGAGATTCAGGAAAATGCAGTAAAAATGAGAACAGTGGGTGGTGAGCAGAGGAGGGAGGGGCCTGGGAGCAGGAATCCCCTGAGCACAGCCAGGTTCAGCACCAGAGCAGCCCTGGGTGGGCCCAGAGCCTGGGAGATGCCAGACCCTGTTTTAGAAGGCCACAGGGGTCGAGGCCTCTTCTCTGTTTTTACAGGAATTGCTACACTCTGACGCAAACATTTACTGCCGGATTGACCACAAAGCAGATGTGGTCTCTTAGGTTCTCCCAGGAGCTGCTCCTGTGGGTTGACGGAGGTACCCAAAGACTCCAGCCCTGGGGACAGGGAAGGACATGAAGCCTGAGCCAGAGAACCAGCTCTGAGTCCCGAGAAGACACTGGCCTGGGGACATGGAGGAAAGGGGTCTCTCCTAAATATCTGGAGACCCTGACAGGCTGCCCTGGGCTCTGGATGGGCTGGGAAAAAGGCCTCCCATCACCACAGGAAGCAGGGGCTTGCAGGGAAAGTGAATGGGCCTGTGGCACACCCAGAGTTACCTGGAAAGGATCTGAATAAAGAGGACCCTTCCTCTCATTGGCTCTTTTTCTGCTCATGGGAACTTAGCAGAAACTCACTTGAAACTCCATGTCCATTCTCTCCTGGGTCACACAGGGAAAATATCATCTTCACCATATCTCAACCCCAGTCTTTCTTCCCTGGGAGGCAGAAATAGGGGGTTGGGAGTCAGGCTGGAGTGGACCCTACACAGGAAAGGGTGGGATTCACAGGAGCCCTGCCCAGCCAGCCGAGCACTCGGCTGTCCTCACACTGCCCCAGGGACCAAGGCCATGCACAGCCCCAGCCTGGGTCCGTCTGTGAATGCACGAGGTGTCTCAGGAGCACGGAAGTTGGGGCCATCTGATGTCCACACAAAGGTGAGCAATGCAGGAGCATCCAAGGGTGGTGCAGATCATGGGTGTGACCGCCACACAGGCTCCAGTGTCCTGGGCCCTCCTGCCCTCTTCACCCAGGCCCTGGCAGCCCTGTCTATCACTGTCCTCCACAAATGAACTTGCCTGTCCCCAAATCCAGGATCCTGTGTGCTTAGCCCTGGCCACCAGGTTCTCCTCTGTCCCAGTGGCTTCTGCTCAGGACATCTTTATCCCTGGTGGGACACAGAGAGGGGCTGTCAGAGTAACCAAGGTGAATACAGACCCATAAGTCAGTCCTTGAACACTACCAAGGACTCTAGCCCCTCATTGCCCATCAGTTCCCACTTTACCCCCTGGCATGGATCTGACTGAGCAAGCCAACTCTTTACACAGGAGTGTCCAGGTCAGAGGAGCAGGGCTCCCCCATCTAAAGCTCATGTAGGCTCCCATGGTGATGGGACAACCTGTCTGCTCCTCTCCCTGGCCCAGAGCCCTGCCTCACCTGCAGCTCCTCCACACACCTGGGCCAGCGGTTCTCAGCCCTTCCCTGAGGGCCCCTAGAAGGGTGATGATCTCATGTAGGTTCACTTGAACCAAGTGCCACCTTCCCACAAACAAGCCAGTCCCTGCACTAAAGCACAGAACCACACGGTTCCCAAGGGTGTTCTGCCACTGCCACAGGTTCTTCATCATGAGATGAGACGTAAGAAAACAACCGGCATTGAATTGTTTTACATCAGGATTTGCATAGGGATTTAGCTCTAAATGACCCCCGATCCCACCTGCACACAGCATCAGATGAGACAAGATGAGGCCTCTTTAGTTTCCTGTTGATGCTGTGACAAATTCCCACAAGCTTAGTGACATAGAAACCTGAACCAAGGTGCCCACATGACTGTTCTTTCTGGAGGCTCCAGGGAAGAGCTCGTTTCCTCTCCTTTTCCACCTCCTAGAGGCCCCCTGCAAACTTGACTGTGTCCTCTTTCTCCATCTTCAAGGCCAGCAGTGCAGCATCTTGAAACCACTCTGTGCCGTTTCCATCCCCACATCTCCACCTCCTCCTGCCTCCCTCTGTCACTTAAAAGGAAGGAGCCTTGTTATTTTGGATGCACCTGGGATAAACCACCATAACCTCCCCATCTCATGATCCTTCCTTTAATCTGTAAAGTGTCCTTTACCATGTGACATGTCCACAGATCTGGGGATGAGGATGTGCACATCTTTGAAATGTCCTTGTTCTGTCCATCACTCCTCTCAAGGCCATCTTCTCATCATCGTTCACCACAAACTACACACAGGCACCTGGATGGGTTCATCCTGACTGTGGCGTCAGTTCCTGCAGTGATATCCCCAGCACCCTCCAGGTCCTGAGAGAGGGAGATGGAGGGCTCTCCATGCCCCTAGTACCTCTCCACCTTCTTCTTGGTGACATGCTCAGTTGCTAAGAATAAAAGAGAGCAGAGGTGACTGAAAGATCACAACTCACCGGCCCTTCAGTAGTTCCTGGACATCAGCACCACGGACAGTGACCCGGTGAGGCTCTTTTCCGGGGTGGCAGCAGGGAGCTTGCAGATAGGAAGGAACTGCAGGAAAAACTGCCCATTCTATTCTATATGAGGACTGTAAGAAAGAGGAAGCTATCACAGAGATAATGCTATTCTTCTCCAATCCACAAATTGCGAAACATTTGCATGTCTGGACATCATGATTGTTAGCACATCTGCTGCCACTCTCTGCAGGACTGATTGCTGCACCCAGGATGTGGTCTCTGGGGGGCTGACAGCCTGCTTTGGCCTCAGGGTAAGTCTCCCTGCCCTTGACATTTAGGCCACTATCTCTGCCTCCAACATGGTGGGAACCTTCCATGATTAACGTCTGCTTCTCTGTGCCTGACCTTTGAAGCACACCCATCACTCAACCTGGAGCATCCGCTGAGCTCAGCATTCTGCTCCTCCATCACCAGCTGACCCCTTGGGGAGATGCTTGAGGTGATCTCCTGGGGTCCTCTGCCAGCTCCTCCAGGCTGAGCCTTGTGCTTGGTGTCAGAGGCCTTTGCCATCTTCTTGTTCTTCCCATAGGCAAATAATCCTTCTCAGGGACAAGTGGGGCCTGAAGATCTGTCTGAATATCTATCTGTTTATCTATCTATATATCTATCTTTCTATCTATCTATCCAAATATATATATATATAAAGCATGAGAATACTTTATTAGGCAAAATCACATACTATGAAAATGTTTTAAAATGCAATAGGAGGAGATGTGAAGATACAAAGAACAAGTGTGTAGTGACACACGGCTATCAGAACACACTGAAGAATCCACACCGCGGCTGGAGGCAGTGGCTCATGCCTGTAATCCTAGCACTTTGGGAGGCCAAGGAGAGGTAGATCACTTAAGGACAGGAGTTTGAGACCAGCCTGACCAATATGGTGAAACCCCATCTCTACTAAAAATACAAAAAAGTTAGCTAGGCCTGGTGGCACATGCCTGTAGTCCTGGCTACTCGGTAGGCTGAGGCAGAATTACTTGAACCCAGGAAACACAGGTTGCAGTGAGCCAAGATCGCACCACTGCACTCTGGCCTGGGAGATAGAGCGAGGCTCTGTCACACACACACACACACACACACACACACACACACACACACAATCTACACCGCTTCCCCACTTCACTTTACGCAGAAAAGGAATGTTCTAGGCCACTTCCTCCTCAGCACACATCCCCAGGGAACTAAAATAGGTTCATAGTCACCCTCATCTTCCTCATTCCCATCACCTCCTACCCACAGAGGCATCTCTGGTCCTACAGACCCAGCCTTGCCTTCAAGAGGCACAGGTCCAACCCTTCCAGTGTCCCTGCTGGTCACACACAGCACTCAGGGTACACTGGAGGGCTTCTGTGCCTTGGACGGGAACAAACCCCACCTAACATCCCACACCTGAGAAGTCACCAGGGTCCTCTCTGCCTTGTCCTCACACTCAATGTCTGTCCTGGGTCACCCTTGTCATCTCTCCTGGAAACAGGCATGGCTTTTGACAGGTGGGGTCGAGGCTTTGTCTTTTCCAGAATCCCTCCCACTCTGAGCACATGAAACTGCTCAGCCCCATGCAACCTTCTCTCACCAGGGGCCTTGTTCTCTGGGTCCCTGGATACCTGGGTCCATGCCATGTACATTTCAAAAAAAAAATGACAATGACTCTGGCCCTGACATCCTCATCCAAGGCACGTGTCTGACGAGAATCACCAGGTGAGACACCTGTGGCTCCACACACCTGAGGCTTCACTGCACGGGGTGTCCTCATCCCTCTCCTCCCACCCCTAGGGACAGTGAACACCACAGGCTGCCTTGGACCACCAGCTCCCCCTCCCATACACAGCCTCAGATCTATACTGACCTGCTACATGGAGAGGCTCTGATGAACAGCAGGCATTAGGAAATCCCACTGAACCAGGGCCCACTCGCGGCCCCACCCCTCCTCATATCTATGACTGGGACAGACACACGTAACACACCTGTGCTCACCGCCCAGCCCCCAAGGTCAATCACAGTCTGTTTCTCCCCTAGACCCACTGTTTCCCACATCTTCCCTCCCCAGCTGCAGTCTGGGTGGCCTCCCTGCTGTTCTAACAGGCAGGTTCCAACTTTTGTGTTGTTGCCTGCAATTCCCAACTTTTCCCTTCCCCTTCCCCTTCCCCTTCCCCCTTCCCCTCCCCTTCCTTTTCCCCCTCCCCTT
>NW_016826105.1:62323-66475 GCF_001698545.2 Rhinopithecus bieti
TCCCCCTCCCCTTCCCCCCTCCCCTTTTCCTCCCCTTCTCTGTCCCTTCCTCTTCCCTTATCTTCTCTTCCCTTCCCTATAAACCCAAACATACTCACCCACCTACCTTGTGGTCAAAGTCATCAGCCTCCTGCTCCCCTCGGTCTTCTCTGACCCTGCATATGGAGGTGATGGCCCCTCCTAGAACACCCACCACTCACTGTCAGCCTTGCGTGTTAATCACAGGTTCTGCAGGGGTTACCTGTGTTCGGAGGTGTCACCTGTGGAACCAGAACTCTTGGAAGGACTGGCAGAGGGAACTGCTTAGGATATCTCAGGGATCCTGGCATCTGGTCTACCACAGAAAGATTAACAACAGCACATAGGGACAGGTGGAGGATGGACAGTTAAGAGGGTAAATATGGTTGATGTATGGGCAGAGAAGAAGAAAACAGGAACACATGCAGTACTCAAATAATTATGCCAAGAAAGGTGAGGACATGGAGATGGACATTCCCATATACTTCTGATGGGACTGCAGTTTAGTCCCTACAAGCAACATTGACCTCATCATGTTTAATGTGCACACGCTCTGACCACTATCCTACTTCTGAAGGCCTCCCTGTGCTGTGAGCTCTGAGAAGGCCGGATGTGCCTGTCCTGTCTCTGCTAAAGCCAGAGACCAGCCAATAGCCCACCCAGCACAGGGTACTTCATAAATACATGTTGAATGAATGAGCTCCGGGAACAGTACTCCACATGGTAGAGATATGTGCACGGATGTTCACTGCAGAATGTCTCGTCACTGTGACAAGTGAGGAGAAGCCTCAAATCCAGCAACAGCAATGTGGATAAAAGATCATAGTGTAGCCATGCAATGAAACAAATGGAAAAACCACAATTAGAGCAAATCCACATGGATCAATGAAGGAGGTGCCCTCCACACATGCTGTACCTAACAGAATGTTGCCAAATAAGAATGAAAGTTGATGATATTTGGGCTGTAAAAACTAGAAATCAGCAAAATAAGAACACATAGAAAGTATTTGAGAATGCTTACAATTTTACAATGCCTTGGCATCCGTTTTGGCTAGAAGTTGGCCTTTCTCCTACCAGAAGCGGGGCTCAGTCACCCTTGAAATGGTTTCCAGTTCTCCACCTCCTTCCAGTTCCTCAAGGTGACTGATCAGATATCTGCTTTATACAACTGCCTCCTGGTGACCTTCTCCCTATGGGACTTCCAGATACAGCCTGTGTGACTGCCCCACTGACTCCACACCCTCCATGCCGCAGTGACCACCTCTAATCACCTGGATCTCATGTCTGCTTGCATTAAACCCACCAATTAAAACTCTGAGAAAAATCTGTTTGGATAATACTCTGTACCCCAATAAAGGCCTTGGCACTTGGGTTCCCCCTCTGTCCTCCCCATACTGCCCCTGCCCCTGTGTGTGTGTGTGTGTGTGTCCTCCAGACAGGACCTATATCACCCAGGACCTGTAAGTAATAAATCTTTATTTTTATCTTATGTCTCTCACAATCATTGACAAGAGCTCTGCATCTTACAGATCGCAAATTGAAGCAATTGGTGTAGTTGGCACAATATAGAGTACCTCTTCTGATTAGTACAAGATATCTCAGAAATACTGAGGCTTTTAACATCCTAGCCGGTGTGGCCGCCTCACTGGTGAGGCCGTTCTCTCCAGCGCAATTCAGTTGCTCTGCTTTGTGCTGCTGTGTTGCTGCTGTAGAGTGCAGCCAGGTTGTTCTCCCCAAATTGTTACTGAGTAGGAACTTGTAATGTGCTTTCAAAGTGGTCTACCCCATGCGAAGGGGGATTCTCCATCTAGGGCAAGGGCTAGGTGTGTTTCTGGAATCCTAATAGGGGAGGCATCCACAGAGGGTGAACCCCACCCCTCCTTGGAGTGAGGAATGACATTTCCCATTTATTTTCCCCATGGAGGTGCCATGTATTGACTTTTTCTTTCACTGTCCCAAGGTTGAGCCAAGGTGAGCTACGGGGACCAGGGCAGGGTACCATTACTGTTAGCAAAACAAATGGGTGACAGCATGTGGAGGAGCTGTGGTTCTCCTTTAAGCAAAATCTTTAAAATGGCTTGTATTTCTAGACGGCATATATATATATATATGTGTGTGTGTGTGTGTGTGTGTGTGTGTATGTCTTTTCTTTTTTCCCCTTTTTCTTCTTTCTGTCTTTGGATTCTGGGGTACAGAATATTATCCAAACAGATTTTTCCCAGAGTTTTCATTGGTGGGTTTAATGTAAGCAGACATGAGATCCAGGTGATTAGAGGTGGTCACTGCAGCATGGAGGGTGTGGAGTCAGTGGGGAGTCACACAGGCTGTATCTGGAAGTTGTAAGATTAAAACAACAGGGGGCTTTGGGTACCACCAGGAACTTGTCAAAGAAACATCCAAAGACAGAAAGAAGAAAAAGATATACATAGAGAGAGATAGATAGATATAGATATAGATATAGATATAGATATGCCATCTAGAAATACAAGCCATTTTAAAGATTTGCTTAAAAGATGGGCCTGGGTTGGGAGCAGTGGCTCACACCTGTAATCCCAGCAGTTTGGGAGGCCAAGGTGGGTGGATCCACTGAGGTCAGGAATTCAAGATCAGCCTGACCAACGTGGGGAAACCTTGTCTCTACTAAAAATACAAAAAATTAGCTGGGCGTGGTGGCAGGTGCCTGTAATCCCAGCTACTCGGGTGGCTGAGGCTGGAGAATTGCTTGAACCTGGGAGGCAGAGGTGGCAGTGAGCCCAGATCACACCACTGTACTCCAGCCTGGGTGACAGAGTGAGACTTTGTCTCAAAAAAAAAAAAAAAAAAAAAGAGGGGCTTGTTTCATTGTTGTTGTGGAGTCATCCCAGAGGGAGGCTACATCCTCCTCCCTCTTTTCCTCTTATCATTCTAGAGACGGAAAACTCAGCTTCAGGTGGCTAACCCCACCCCCCAAGAAAAGAAGCTACCACTTTGATTGACTACAAATCCAAGAAAATAGAAGAGAAACTTTAAACTTTAAGTACTGAGCAAACCACAGGTCTCGCAAACATAATGCTAGCCCTAGGTTACTTATTCATTTACAAAAAACCCCTAGATATAGGAGGAAAAAATAAAAGGTAATTAAATATATACATATATAATATTTTAATATAAATATATACTAAATAGTTAAATTATGTATGTATAATATGTAACTAAATCAGAGTAAAGTTTCATACTTTGATTCTATTGGAAATTCAAAATTCATTTATTAACTTATATATTAAGGAATTTATGTAAAAAAAGACTTTTAAAAGGGCACCAATTTGCTTTTGTGCCTCTACAACATAGGATCTAATTTAACTTCACATTTGCTAAATACACTAATTGACAAATATTCATGGATTTAATCAATGCTGGGGCTCAAACTGTAGCCACACGTGGGAATCCCATAAATTTAAACATTGTTCTTATCATCCTGAGAAGAAAACTAAACATAAAATTGAATAAAGCAAGTATGCTTCAATTTAACTGTAGTCTTGTCTAAATTTCCTGGAGTCATATACCCATTGCTGTAAAACATTCTCTATTGGACATAGGTGCTCTGAGACAATAAATATAATAGAAGTGTTTTTGGTACTTAGACATTGACTTGATAAAATGGGATCCCATGAAACCTCAGTTAAGATAGTAAATATGGCCCAATGTGAGTTGAAATGGGGCCTTTAAAGATTAAAACTTATTACATGAAACCCGGTAAGTAATGAGGTGATTATCCATACTGTTTCTCCATTTCATAGCTCAATTTTGACAGTTGTCAAATCTGGAAAATTCAAATACACAAACAAACCAACCCCTGGGAATCTGTTGCCTCACAGACACACAAAATAGATATCAAAATTGTATATCTCAGTTCCAGTTCCAAAATGGTAGCATAGAAGCAAGCTGGCAAACTCCTACGTACTGATGAAAAGGATATTTCTTCTGCATGTGTAGTTTAACTCCACTTCTTCCTTCTTGATTTTCTGAAAATGTTTGCTTACTACATGTAAAAACACTGGTGTTGAGTACTTGGGTATTCATAATTCTTGTATCTTCCTGCTGAATTGACCTCTTTGTCATTAATGATCTTCCTTGTCTTTTTTTTTTTTTTTTTTT
>NW_016826105.1:67340-72640 GCF_001698545.2 Rhinopithecus bieti
AAAAAAAAAAAAAAAAAAAAAGAGGGGCTTGTTTCATTGTTGTTGTGGAGTCATCCCAGAGGGAGGCTACATCCTCCTCCCTCTTTTCCTCTTATCATTCTAGAGACGGAAAACTCAGCTTCAGGTGGCTAACCCCACCCCCCAAGAAAAGAAGCTACCACTTTGATTGACTACAAATCCAAGAAAAATAGAAGAGAAACTTTAAACTTTAAGTACTGAGCAAACCACAGGTCTCGCAAACATAATGCTAGCCCTAGGTTACTTATTCATTTACAAAAAACCCCTAGATATAGGAGGAAAAAATAAAAGGTAATTAAATATATACATATATAATATTTTAATATAAATATATACTAAATAGTTAAATTATGTATGTATAATATGTAACTAAATCAGAGTAAAGTTTCATACTTTGATTCTATTGGAAATTCAAAATTCATTTATTAACTTATATATTAAGGAATTTATGTAAAAAAAGACTTTTAAAAGGGCACCAATTTGCTTTTGTGCCTCTACAACATAGGATCTAATTTAACTTCACATTTGCTAAATACACTAATTGACAAATATTCATGGATTTAATCAATGCTGGGGCTCAAACTGTAGCCACACGTGGGAATCCCATAAATTTAAACATTGTTCTTATCATCCTGAGAAGAAAACTAAACATAAAATTGAATAAAGCAAGTATGCTTCAATTTAACTGTAGTCTTGTCTAAATTTCCTGGAGTCATATACCCATTGCTGTAAAACATTCTCTATTGGACATAGGTGCTCTGAGACAATAAATATAATAGAAGTGTTTTGGTACTTAGACATTGACTTGATAAAATGGGATCCCATGAAACCTCAGTTAAGATAGTAAATATGGCCCAATGTGAGTTGAAATGGGGCCTTTAAAGATTAAAACTTATTACATGAAACCCGGTAAGTAATGAGGTGATTATCCATACTGTTTCTCCATTTCATAGCTCAATTTTGACAGTTGTCAAATCTGGAAAATTCAAATACACAAACAAACCAACCCCTGGGAATCTGTTGCCTCACAGACACACAAAATAGATATCAAAATTGTATATCTCAGTTCCAGTTCCAAAATGGTAGCATAGAAGCAAGCTGGCAAACTCCTACGTACTGATGAAAAGGATATTTCTTCTGCATGTGTAGTTTAACTCCACTTCTTCCTTCTTGATTTTCTGAAAATGTTTGCTTACTACATGTAAAACACTGGTGTTGAGTACTTGGGTATTCATAATTCTTGTATCTTCCTGCTGAATTGACCTCTTTGTCATTAATGATCTTCCTTGTCTTTTTTTTTTTTTTTTTTTTTACAGTATGTGGTTTTAGTCTATTTTATCTAATATGAGTATAGATACTCCTGCACTTATTTGGTTTCAAGTTTCATGAAATATCTTTTTCCATTTCCCTGTTGACATTTCCCTTTCTGTGTCTTTAGTAGTGAAGTACATTTCTTTAAGGCAGCATATAGTTGGGTCTTATTTCTCAATCCATTCGACTACTCTGCAGCTTTTAATTGGACAATTTAGACCATTGGCACTGTTATTATTGATAAGTAAAAACTTATGGCTGGGCATGGTAAGTCACGATTGTAATCCCAGCACTTTGGGAAGCCAAGGTGGGTGGATCACCTGAGGTAAGGAGTTCGAGAGCAGCCTGGTCAACATGGTGAAACCCCATCTCTACTAAAAATACACAAATTAGCCAGGCATGGTGGCACATGCCTGTAATCCCAACTACTTAGGAGGCTGAGGCAGGAGAATCACTTGAACCTGGGAGGCAGAGGTTGCAGTGAGCCGAGATGGTGCCATGGCACTCCAGCCTGGGCAACAGAGTGAGATTTGGTCTCAAAAAAGGAAAAAAACAATTCAATAGTGCTCTTATGTTCTCTGTTTTCTGGTTGCTTTTGCCTCCACTTGAGAGTCAACTCCAGCCTTTTGAGGTCCCAGATGGTGGAGCACAGACAAATCATCTGCACTCTTCTCGTCTGAACCTCTGGTTCACAGCATCTGTGAGCACAAATCAATGATGGTTTATTTATTTATTTATTTACTACTAATTTGGGATGTTTTATTACACAGAAATATACTCCAGCAAAAGGACCCATCCTACATGATTCCCACAAGTTGACAGGGCTGGAATTATCACAGGGAAACTAAGGTGGCTGTACTCAATTACCAATGTCCAAATTTTCATGAATAAAGAAATTCGTCCTTTGAATAAGGAGATATTAAGCGCACACTATGTGCATGCTAAAAATGGTTACAGGAGACTCAGGGAAGAGAGAAACAGTCACTGGCCTCATGCAACTGATACTGTCATGAGGACAGAAAGGCAGCCAAGAAAGAAGCATGCTGTATTTCAGATAGCTGTAAGTCCTCTATTAGAAAAGAAAGCAAGTGAGAGAATTAAAGAGTATGTCAACCATAAGATTCCCGCTGATTCTATAAGTCGGTCAGTGATATCCTCTGAGAAGAAGTGGCATCTGAGCAGTCACCTAAAGGAAAGAAGGAAAGAAGATGTCCATGTAGGTCTCTGGATAAAGATTGTTCCAGAGAAAGGGACAGCCAGTGCAAAGGCCCTGGGACAGAAGCTTAGTTTATTTGTTGGAGGAATGGCTCAGAAGCCACTGTGAACTGAGCAGATGAGATGAGTAGAATTAGGTGAGAAGCACAGACAGGGAGCAGACTGTGTAGCGCAGTGTCATTCAAAATGTGATCTGCACAGAGCTCAGGATCTTGGACAAGAATGAAAATCAACCATGTGAATAAGTGCCCTGACTATTTCAGTTTACATTTTGTTGTCATGGAAAGATTTTCTTCATAAAAGCAGTGAGTAGATTGACGTTCAGGCAGGGGCTCCTTATCTCCTTCAGATAGGTTGCACAGTCTGCCCATTGATTGGAGACGCAGTACAATGTCACCAGAGTTCAAGAAAAACATCAAGATTTCTATCCTGAGCATCTGTAAAAATGCAGTTGATTTTGGCTGAGAAAAACAAGAATTAGGGAGAATCAGGTGCGAGGAGCATTCCAGTGTTGGTTGAGCATATCTTATTGTGCATATACCACATGAATTTCTAAGATAAATTCCCCAGAATGATCTCCTTATCTCCTCCAACTGTCTTGGAAAGAATAAAACAATATAGGTAGCTGAAAACAGCAAGCCCTGATGGACGGTCAGCAGACCTACACATAAAAGATGTTGAAGAGGGAGGCTGTTCTGATGGTTAGGTGTCAGAGCAGGCTGGGTGTTGTGATGTGGTCACCTGCAACTCCAAGGAGGTGTTCACTTGGTGTCCTACAGCCCCACTGCAGCTGGAACATAAGATTCTTATTCTATCCCTGAGAGCAACACTGTGAATGCATCCATTTTTATCCCCTCTCCAGGCAGATGGTGTCACCTCTTGTACAGTGAAACACCACTGCGGTTTGCCATGATAGTCCCTGGGTTTCTGTGTTTTATGTCCAAGTGAAAACTGGAAAGTTCCTGAATTCTCCTTTATGGAGCACCACTCATGAGATCTACACCGAGTAACCTTCTCTGGGTGGAACTAAACCCATCTTATATGATATTTTCTACAGCTGCCAACTGATTTTCTATTTACACCCATTATGTAAGGTCTTCTCTCTTGGAAAACAAAGATTCAGCCTCCATCATGTCTGTCGGCAGAATAAAAACATATCCTTCCATTTCTGTCTTTCCAATATTTTCCTATGACCAATATTTATTTATGAATGTCTATGTAATGTTATTCATATTCCAGTTAATTAGCTGCGATTTCTTCTGCCCGTACCCTACTTGTATTGTAGGTTCAAAAATGTGTATCCCTGAAGCACATCATGGCTCCAGAAGAGCCTGCTCTGAGCTCCCAGGGAGCAGTTTACAGACTTATAGTGACACAATACTGTAGAAGCAGCCAGTCATCCAGGATGAAGAACGGCAACTCCAGATTGCCCTGATGGGCTGCCTCCCTCTGGTGGCCAAAGACCAGATTGTAGCCCTGTAAAGCCTCCGACTTTTCTGTACTCGAATGAAGCTCATCCATCCAGTGACATTCTTACAACTTGAATTAGCAACCTACTGTAAAATAAAATAAAAGGACACAGGGCAAAGTGAACATATACAGCTCCTTGCCAAGACTCATTAATGATCTTAAGATGGTGAAACCCAGTTGTAAACTAAGCACACACCTTTCAAAGTGACTTTGTGACTGCACAATTTGCCAGCTCATGATTCTGCCATCTCTGCCTAAAAGGACAAATGATAGCTTGATCTTCCATGCAAATAGCATGTCAAACTCAAGTCATGGGACACCTATGGAAATGGTGAGCTGCGACTGTTTTAAACTCTAAAAGTAGGGCTTTCTTCCCTTTGAAAATTTTACATTTTGGTCTCTGAAAATTATGAATTTTAACCTCGCTCTCAACACTCCATTCCTTCTCTCATACCCACCTGCACCTGAAAGAATGGCTGGTCAACTTCACTCTGCTAGCTTGAGTTACTCTCCCAGGAACAGGTAGATCATCCCCCACTCAGAGTCCTCAGCCCTTCCTAGGATTTTCCCAAAGCCACTTACTTGCCAATCTACATTCTCCTCATCCCCAATCATGCCAAACACCAAAATTCTTCACTCAATCCTTATGATTTGATTTGCATCCACTGCCTAGGATCCCAGACCTCCAAGACATCCTACACTTGTTGCCCACCTCTAGTTTCCACACCTCACCTCATGGGCATGTCTCTGAAGAATTCATTAAAGCACCCTGAGCTCAACACGAGAAGTCACAACGGCCGGTGAACCCAGATGGTGGATTCTATTTCCTACATCCCCTGTCCTGTTCATATACTTGGTTTCACAAAGTCACACTGAGTTTGTGAAAGTGATAAAGAAAGCAAAAGAATGAGAATGTAAAGTCAAAACTGAAGTGGATGACCCTGGCAGGAACCAGAACACACCCCGGGCAGTGACAGTGTGGCTCAATCTTCACTCTGTGTTGGTGCAAGCGAGGTTGCACCTCCCATGGCCCCAAAAATTCTTTTTCTTTTTGCCTTTTTTCTCCTTTGCTTTCTTTCATTCTTTTCTTTATTCTCTTTCTTTCTCTTCTCTTTCTTTTCTTTTCTTCCTTCCTTCCTTCCTTCCTTCCTTCCTTCCTTCCTTCCTTCCTTCCTTCCTTCCTTCTTTCCTTCCTTCTTCTTTCTCTCTTTCTCTCCTTCCTTCTTTCTTTCTTCCTTTCTTTTGTCATCCTTGTTTGTTTTTTTCTTTTTCTTTTTTTTTTTTTT
>NW_016826105.1:72690-85304 GCF_001698545.2 Rhinopithecus bieti
TTTTTTTTTTTTTTTTTTTTTTTGAGACAGGGTCTTGCTCTGTCACCCATGCTGGAGTGTAGTGGTGCAAACATGGCTCACTGTGGTCTCCACCTTTTTCTTTTTTTTCTTTTTTCTTTTTTTATTGTATTCTAAGTTCTGGGGTACATGTGCAGAACGTGCAGGTTTGTTACATAGGTGTACATGTGCCATGGTGGTTTGCTGCACCCATCAACCCGTCATCTACATTAGGTATTTATCCTAATGCTATCCCTTCCCCTGCTCCCACCACCCAACAGGCCCAGTGTGTGATGTTCCCCACCCTGTGTCCATGTGTTCTCATTGTTCAACTCCCACTTATGAGTGAGAACATGCAGTGCTTGGTTTTCTGTTCTTGTGTTAGTTTGCTGAGAATGATGGTTTCCAGCTTCATCCATGTCCCTGCAAAGACATGAACTCATCCTTTTTTATGGCTGCATAGTATTCCACGGTGTATATGTGCCACATTTTCCTAATCCAGTCTATCATTGATGGGCATTTGGGTTGGTTCCAAGTCTTTGCTATTGTGAACAGTGCCGCAATAAACATATGTGTTCTTGTGTCTTTATAGTTGTATGATTTACAATAGTTTGGGTATATACCCAGTAATGGGATCCCTGGGTCAAATGATATTTCTAGTTCTAGATCCTTGAGGAATCGCCACACTGTCTTCCACCATGGTTGAACTAATTTACACTCCCACCAACAGTGTAAAAGTATTCCTATTTCTCCACATCCTCTCCAGCATGTTGTTTCCTGACCTTTTAAAGATCGCCATTCTAACTGGCATGAGATGGTATCTCATTGTGGCTTTGATTTGCATTTCTCTGAAGATGAGTGATGATGAGCTTTTTTATATATGTCTGTTGGTTGCATAAATGTCTTCTTTTGAGAAGTGTCTGTTCATATCCTCTGCCCACTTTTTGATGGGGTTGTTTTATTCTTGTAAATTTGTTTAAGTTCTTTGTAGATTCTGGGTGTTAGCCCTTTGTCAGAAGGATAGATTGCAAAGATTTTTTCCCATTCTGTAGGTTGCCTGTTCACTCTAATGATAGTTTATTTTGCTGTGCAGAAGCTCTTTAGTTTAATTAGATCCCATTTGTCAATTTTGGCTTTTGTTGCTATTGCTTTTGGTGTTTTAGTCATGAAGTCTTTGTACATGCCTATGTCCTGAATGGCATTGCCTAGGTTTTCTTCTAAGGTTTTTATGGTGTTAGATCTCATGTTTAAGTCTTTAATCCATCTTGAGTTAATTTTTGTATAAGGTGTAAGGAAGGGATCCAGTTTCAGCTTTTTGCATATGGCTAGCCAGTTTTCCCAGCACCATTTATTAAATAGGGAATCCTTTCCCCATTTCTTGTTTTTGCCATATTTGTCAAAGACCAGATGGTTGTAGATGTGTGATGTTATTTCTGAGGCCTCTGTTCTCTTCCATTGGTCTATATATCTGTTTTGGTAACAGTACCATGTTGTTTTGGTTACTGTAGCCTTGTAGTATAGTTTGAAGTCAGGTAGCATGATGCCTCCAGCTTTGTTCTTTTTGCTTAGGATTGTCTTGGCAATGTGGGCTCTTTTTTCATTCCATATGAACTTTAAAGTAGTTTTTTCCAATTCTGCGAAGAAAGTCATTGGTAGCTTGATGGGGATGGCATTGAATCTATAAATTACCTTGGACAGTGTGACCAGTTTTCATGATATTAATTCTTCCTATCCATGAGCATGGAATGTTCTCCCATTTGTTTGTGTCCTCTTTTATTTCGTTGAGCAGTGGTTTGTAGTTCTGCTTGAAGAGGTCCTTCACATCGCCTGTAAGTGGGATTCCTAGGTATTTTGTTCTCTTTGTTGCAATTGTGAATGGGAGTTCACTCATGATTTGGCTCTCAGTCTGTTATTGGTATATAGGAATGCTTGTGATTTTTGCACATTGATTTTGTATCCTGAAACTTTGCTGAAGTTGCTTATCAGTTTAAGGAGATTTTGGGCTGAGACGACAGCATTTTCTAAATATACAATCATGTCATCTGCAAACAGGGACAATTTGACTTCCTCTTTTCCTAACTGAGTACCCTTTATTTCTTTCAGTTTTCCCAGCACCATTGCCTGATTGCCCTGGCCAGAACTTCCAACACTATGCTGAATAGGAGTGGTGAGACAGGGCATCCCTGCCTTGTGCCGGTTTTCAAAGGGAATGCTTCCAGTTTTTGCCCATTCAATATATTGACTGTGGGTCTGTCATAAATAGCTCATATTATTTTGAGATACATTCCACCAATACGTAGTTTATTGAGAGTTTTTAGCATGAAGGGCTGTTGAATTTTGTCAAAGACCTTTACTGCATCTATTGAGATAATCATGTGGTTTTTGTCATAGGTTCTGTTTAGGTGATGGTTACGTTTATTGATTTGCATATGTTGAACCAGCCTTGCATCCCAGGGATGAAGCTGACATGATCGTGGTGGATAAGCTTACTGATGTGCTATTGGATTCGGTTTGCCAATATTTTACTGAGGATTTTCACATCGATGTTCGTCAGGGTTATTGGCCTAAATTTCTCTTTTTTTGTTGTGTCTCTGCCATGCTTTGGTATCAGGATGATGCTGGCCTCATAAAATGAGTTGGGGAGGATTTCCTCTTTTTCTATTGGTTGGAATAGTTTCAGAAGGAATGGTACCAGCTCCTCTTTGTACCTCTGGTAGAATTCAATTGTGAATCCATCTGGTCCTGGACTTTTTTTGGTGGGTAATCTATTAATTATTGCCTCAATTTCGGAGCCTGTTATTGGTCTATTCAGGAATTCAACTTCTTCCTGGTTTAGTTTTGGGAGGGTGTATGAGTCCAGAAATTTATCCATTTCTTCTAGATTTTCTAGTTTACTTGTGTAGACTTGTTTGCAGTATTCTCTGATGACAGTTTGTATTTCTGTGGGATTGGTGGTGATATCCCCTTTATCATTTTTTATTGCATCTATTTGATTCTTCTCTCTTTTTTTCTTTATTAGTCTTGATAGCAGTCTATCAATTTTGTTGATCTTTTAAAAAAAGCCAGCTCCTGGATTCATTGATTTTTTGAAGGGTTTTTTGTGTCTCTATTTCCTTCAGTTCTGCTCTGATCTCAGTTATTTCTTGCCTTCTGAGAGCTTTTGAATTTGTTTGCTCTTGCTTCTCTAATTCTTTTATTTTTGATGTTAAGATGTCGATTTTAGATTTTTCCTGCTTTCTTTTGTGGGCGTTTAGTGCTATAAATTTCCCTCTACACACTGCTTTAAGTGTGTCTCAGAGATTATGGTACATTGTGCCTTTGTTCTCATTGGTTTCAAAGAACATCTTTATTTCTGCCTTCATTTCATTATTTACCCGGTAGTCATTCAGGAGCAGGTTGCTCAGTTTCCATATAGTTGTGCGCTTTTGAGTGAGCATCTTAATCCTGAGTTCTAATTTGATTGCACTGTGGTCTGAGAGACAGTTTGTTGTGACTTCTGTTCTTTCACATTTGCTGAGGAGTGCTTTACTTCCAACTATGTGGTCAATTTTGGAGTAAGTGTGATGTGGTGCTGAGAAAAATGTATATTCTATTGATTTGGGGTGCAGAGTTCTGTAGATGTCTATTAGGTCTGCTTGGTGCAGAGCTGAGTTCAAGTCCTGGATATCCTTGTTAACCTTCTGTCTCATTGATATGTCTAATATTGACAATGGGGTGTTCAAGTCTCCCATTATTATTGTGTGGGAGTCTAAGCCTCTTTGTAGGTCTCTAAGGACTTGTTTTATGAATCTAGGTGCTCCTGTATTGGGTTCATGTATATTTAGGATAGTTAGCTCTTCTTGTTGAGTTGATCCCTTTACCATTATGTGATGGCCTTCTTTGTCTCTTTTGATCTTTGTTGGTTTGAAGTCTGTTTTTCCAGAGACTAGGATTGCAACCCTTGCTTTTTTTTATTTTCCATTTGCTTGGTAGATCTTCCTCCATCCCTTTATTTTGAGCCTATGTGCGTCTCTGCACATGAGACAGGTCTCCTGAATACAGCACACTGATGGTTCTTGACTCTTTATCCAATTTGCCACTGTGGATCTTTTAACTGAGGCATTTAGCCCATTTACATTTAAGGTTAATATTGTTATGTGTGAATTTGATCCTGTCATTATGATGTTAGCTGGTTATTTTGCCTGTAAGTTGATGCAGTTTCTTCCTAGCATCGATGGTATTTACAATTTGGCATGTTTTTGCAGTGGCTGGTACTGGTTGTTCCTTTCCATGTTTAGTGCTTCCTTCAGAAGCTCTTGTAAGGCAGGCCTGGTGGTGACAAAATCTCTCAGTGTTTGCCTGTCTTTAAAGGATTTTATTTCTCCATTACTTATGAAGCTTAATTTGGCTGGATATGAAATTCTGGGTTGAAAATTCTTTTCTTTAAGAATGTTGAGTATTGGCCCTTACTCTCTTCTGACTTGTAGGGTTTCTGCTGAGAGATCCGCTGTTAATCTGATGGGCTTCCCTTTGTGGGTAATCCGACCTTTCTTTCTGGCTGCACTTATCATTTTTTTCCTTCATTTCAACCTTGGTGAATCTGACAATTATGTGTCTTGGGGTTGCTCTTCTTGAGGAGTATCTTTGTGGTGTCCTCTGTATTTCCTGAATTTGAACATTGGCCTGCCTTGCTAGGTTGCAGAAGTTCTCCTGGATAATATCCTGAAGAGTGTTTTCCAACTTGGTTCCATTCTCCCCATCACTTTCAGGTACCCCAATCAAATGTAGATTTGGTCTTTTCACATAGTCCCGTGTTACTTGAGGCTTTGTTCATTTCTTTTTACTCTTTTTTCTCTAAATTTCTCTTCTCACTTTATTTCATTAATTTCATCTTCAATCACTGATACCCTTTCTTCCACTTGATTGAATCAGCTGTTGAAGTTTGTGCATGTGTCATGTAGTTCTCATGCCATGGTTGTCAACTCCATCAGGTCGTTTAAGGTCTTCTCTACACTGTTTATTCTAGTTAGCCATTAATCTGATATTTGTTAAGGTTTTCAGCTTCCTTGTGATGGGTTCAAACATCCTCCTTTAGCTCAGAGAAATTTGTTATTACTGACCTTCTGAAGCCTAGTTCTGTCAGCTTGTCAAAATCATTCTCCATCCAGCTTTGCTGTACACCTGGTGAGGAGCTGCAATTCTTTGGAGGAGAAGAGGTGCTCTGGTTTTTAGAATTTTCAGCTTTTCTGCTCTGGTTTCTCCCCATCTTTGTGGTTTTATCTACCTTTCATCTTTGATGTTGGTGACCTAAAAATGGGGTTTTGTTGTGGATGTCCTTTTTGTTGATGTTGATGCTATTCCTTTCTGTTTGTCAGTTTTCCTTCTAACAGTCAGGTCCCTCAACTGCAGGTCTGTTGGAGTTTGCTGGAGGTCCACTCCAGACCCTGTTTGCCTGGGTACCACCAGTGGCAGTTGCAGAACAGCAAATGTTGCAGAAAAGTAAATATTGCTGCCTGATCCTTCTGGAAGCTATGTCCCAGAGGGGCACCCACCTGTATGAGGTGTCACTTGGCCCCTACTGGGAGGTGTCTCCCAGTTAGGCTACACGGGGTTCAGTGACTCATTTGAAAAGGCAGTCTGTCCATTCTCAGAGCTCAAACACCATGCTAGGAGAACCACTGCTCTCTTCACAGCTGTAAAACAGGGACTTTTAAGTCTTCAGAAGCTTCTGCTGCCTTTTGTTCAGCTATGCCCTGCCCCCAGAGGTGGAGTCTAGAGAGGCATCAGGCCTTGCTGAGCTGCAGTGGGCTTAGCCCAGTTTGAGCTTCCCTCACAAAACAAAAAAATAGGCTTTGTTTACCTATTCAAGCCTCAGCAATGGCAGATGCCCCTCTCCCTGCCAGGCTGCTGCCTTGCAGGGAGATCTCAGACTGCTGGGCTAGCATTGAGCAAGGCTTCCGTGGGCATGGGACCCACCAAGCCAGGCATGGGATATAATCTCCTGGTGGGACATTTGCTAAGACCATTAGAAAAGCGCAGTATTTGGGTGGGAGTGTCCCGTTTTTCCAGGTACTGCCTGTCACAGTTTCCCTTGCCTAGGAGAGGAAAATTCCCTGATCCCTTGTGCTTCCTGGGTGTGGCGATGGCCCATCCTGCTTCAGATTGCCCTCTGCGGGCTGCACCCTCTGTCCAACCAGTCCCACTGAGTTGAACCATGTACCTCAGTTGGAAATGCAGAAAACACCCATCTTCTGCATCCGTCATGTTGGGAGCTACAGATTGGAGTTGTTCCTATTCAGACATCTTGGAACAGAACCATCTTGCTTTGTTTTGAAACACTATCCCTTCTTATCATCCAGGCTGGAGTGTGATCATAGCTCACAGTAGCCTCAAACTCCTAGGCACAAATGATCCTCCTGCCTCAGCCTCCTGAGTAGCCTGGATTATATGCAAATGTTTCCATGCCCAGCTGATTCTTTTTTCTTTCTTTCTTTCTTTCTTTTTTTTTCTTTCTTTCTTTCTTTCTTTCTTTCTTTCTTTCTTTCTCTCTCTTTCTTTCTTTTTTTTGTTTTCTTTTTTTCTTTCTTTCCTTCTTTCTTTCTCTCTCTTTCTTTCTTTTTTTTGTTTTCTTTTTTTCTTCTTTCCTTCTTTCTTTCTCTCTTTTTCTTTCTATTTATTTTTTGTGGCAGAGATGGGGGCTCACTAAGTTGCCCAGGCTGCTCTTGAACTCCTGGCATCAAACAATCCTCTCATACTTGTCTCCAAAGCATGGGAATTACAGGTGTGAACCACCATGACTGTACTGAAAAATGTGATATTTAGCTTTCTATGCCTGGCTTGTTTTACTGAAAATATTGACTTCCAGTTCTATCCATGTTGCTGCAAAAGACATTATTTTCTACTGTTTTATAACTGAATAGTATTCCATTATGTATATATACCACATTTTCTTTATTCATTGACCTGTTGTTTGACAGGTAAGGTGATTCCATATCTTTGTAACTGTGAATAATGCTGTGGTAAATATATGTGTGCAGCTGTCGTTTTGATCTATTCCTTTTATTAGATATCCAGTGATGAAATTGCAGGACTGAATGCTAGTTTTGTCTTGAGTTCTTTCAGAAATCTCCATAGTGCTTGCCATAAAAGTTGTGCTAATTTATATTCCCAACAACAATGTAAAATAGTTATTTTTTTCTCCACATTCTCACTAACATTTGTTATGTTTTTATCTTTAATAATACTTATTGAGGAGTAAGATATCTCATTGACATTTCATTCTGCAGTAAGATATCTCATACTGACGGGAGTAAGATATCTCATTATAATTTCAGTGAGCATTTCTCTGATGATTCATTGGGTGGAGCATTTTTTTTCATATATCTTTTGGCTATTTGTATGTGTTCTTTTAAAAAATGTCTCCTCTCCAGGCACAGGAGCTCACACCTGTAATCCCAGAAGTTTGGGGGGCAGAGGCCAGTGGATCACTTGAGGCAAGGAGGTCGAGACCAGCCTGGCCAACAAGGCAAAACCTTGTCTTTACTGAAAATGCAAAAAATTAGCCAGGTGCAATGCACCTGCCTGTGGTGCAAGTTACTCAGGAGGCTGAGGCTTAGGAATTGCTTGAACCCAGTAGGCAGAGGTTGCAGTGAGCCAAGATCATGCCAATGCACTGCAGCGTGGGTAATGGAGCAAGACCTGTCTCAAAAAAATAAATAATTCTGCCAGGTCTGGTGGCTCATGCCTGTAATCCCAGCATGTTGGGACACCCAGGTGGGCAGATCACCTAAGGGCGGGAGTTTGAGACCAGCCTCACCAACATGGAGAAAACCCATCTGTACTAAAAATACAAAATTAGCCAGGTGTGGTGGTGCATGACTGTAATCCCAGCTACTATGGAGGCTGAGGCAGGAGATTCACTTGAACCCAGGAGGCAAAGGCTACGGTGAGCCGAGATCTCGCCAACTGCACTCCAGTATGAGCAACAACAGCAAAATTCCATCTCAATAATAATAATAATAATAATAATAATAATAATAAACAAATAATAAAAAATGTCTCTTATTTGTTTTCCCACTGTTTGATGGGATCCTTGAAATTTCTGTGGTAGCTGAGTTTCTTTGTAAACTCAGAATATTAGCCTTTGTCAAATGGAAGAGCTTTACAGATAATTATTCCATTCTGGCAGATGATCTGCTCACTTTGTCGAGAGGATTATTTCTTTGGCTGTGCAGCAGCTTTTCATTTAAACAAAGCTTTTGAATTTAATTAATTAAATTTTTCAGTTTTGTTTAAATTTGCATGGGTCTGTTTTTTTATTTATTACCTGTACTTTTGAAGTCTTAGTCATGAACTCTTTACTAGACAATGATCAGAAGACTTTTCTCTAGATTTCTTCTCATATTGTTACCATTTCAGTACATATATTTAAGTCTATAATTCATCTTAAATTGACTTTTGTAAGTATGGTGAGAAGTAGGAGTCCAGCCTTATTCTTCTGCATGTAACAATTCAAGTGTCCCAACACCAATTATTAAAAAGGGTGTGTTTCCCCAATATATTTTCTTGTCAGATTTGTCAAAGATCAGTTGGCTATAAATGTGTGGTTTACTTCCTGGGTTTTCTAGTATGTTACATCAATCTGTGTGTCTATTTTTAAACTAATACCATGCTGTACTGGTGACTATGGCTTTGTATTATAATTTGAAGTCAGAAAACTTGATGCCCCAAGATTTGTTAATTTGCTTCAGCTGGAAAGACTGAGTTGACAATTGCAGAGATGGCAGCTGCCCCTCCCTGCAGGGGCTCCATCTCAGAAAAACATCCGGGTTTCCACGACCACATAACCCTGGCTGCAGTTACTGAAATTCCCAAAGGAAGGCCCCACCCAGTGAGGAAAGATGAATCAAGGTCAAATTTAAAGAAACAGTCTGGCCACAATCAGGCACAGCAGCTGTGCTGCCTTGTAAGGGACCAGACCACCTAGACTCCTTGGAGCCTGCAGGCTAGAGTGTCTGAATCCATAGAAACACAAGGATGGTGGCCGCTCTCATCTCCCCAGAACACTGTGGTCTCAGGTAGTGTCCATCCTATTGCCTCTGATTGACTGGTATTCCAAGCCAGTGGGTCTTAACATGACAAGTACCTTGGAAGTGGGGCCCACAGAATTGGCTCCCTGGATTCAGGGGCCTTCATGAGGGAAAGTAGAGATGGAACTCCTGACTTGCCCAGCTTTTCAAGGCCAGAGTATATATTCTTCCTGGGTTTCTGTGTGTGTCTGAGTGGCTGCTCCGCCAACACCTAACACAGCTCTGTCTATCAAACAGAAGGCCCTTATAGCGTGAGCTAATGGGAGGATCTTTCGAACCATGGGTTGCAAAGATCCATGGGAGAAGCATGGTTTCTGGGAGGGGTCACACACTCAGTAACTGCTTCCCTTGGCTGTGTGTGCAGGTTCCTTTGACTCTGTGCCAAAGAGTTCTCTAGTCTGTTACAATGATCTGTGTGTCTGTTTTTATACCAGTAACATGCCATATTGGTGACTGGCTTTGTGATATAATTTGAAGTCAGAAAATGTGATGCCGACAGTTTTGTTCATTTGCTTCCGCTGGAAAGATTGAGTTGACAACTGTACAGATGGCAGCTGACCCTTCCCCCAGGGCCTCCATCCCAGAAAAAGATCAGGCTTCCCAGCAACCATATAACCCTGGCTGGAGTTCCTGAAATTTCCACAGGAAGGACCTATTCATTGAGAAGGGATGAATCAAGGTCAAACTGAAAGAAACAGTCTGGCCACTACCAGGCACAGCAGCAGTGCTGCCTTGTGGGGGAATCCTTTCTGCTGCAGACCAACTGGACTCCCTGGAGCCCACAAACTAGAGTGTCTGAGTCCACGGAAAAACAGAGATGGTGGCCGTCCCAACCCCCCAGATCTCGGTAGTCTCAGGCAGCCTCCAACCTATTGCCACTTGTTGGCTGGTATTCCAAGCTAGTGGGTCTTAACCTGAGAGGGGTCTTGGAAGTGGGGACAGTAGAATGAGGCTGCCTGGCTCCCTGTAATATGGCTCCGATGAGTGCAGGAACACCAGGGCTGTTGTTTCACACATTGAATTGGAGAAAAGTACACAAACACACGTGCAGTGGTTTTAATGAGCACAGAGTTTAACAGGCAAGAAAGAAGGAAGATGCTGTCCTCATACAGAGACAAAGGGAGTGGGGGCTCCGAAGCCTAAAGGGGAAACCTGGAGTGCTGGGGATACCAGCCAGTTATATTAAGAGGCTGTGGGAGGTGGTGCTTGATTTGCATAGGGCTCAGGGGATTGGTTTGACCAGGCATGTCATTTAAGTAAGCTTGCCTAAAAACTGGCGCTCCCACCCTAGCCTTTGAATATGCACATGCTTGGGGAAATGATGTCCTACTCACATGCGGATATGTGGGGCAGCCATGTTGCCAGGTACAGGTTGGGAGAAGGACCAGAAGAGGGCGGGAATCGCCATGCTTAGGTGGACCCAGTTTCTAATGGCTGGCATTTGCAGATCAAAGATTCCCAGAGGGCTCTAAGAGCCCGGGCTTTCCTGCTAGACAAGAATCCTTTCTGGAGCTGCTTCAAAAAGAAAGGAAACTTCCCAAGGACATCTTTTCCTCTATATCTGCCTAAAATAATTTCTTAACAACTCCTATAACACGTGAATTCAGCCCCCTTCCTGGCGGAATGTACAGACAGAACTCCCACCTTTCCCGGCTTCCCAATGCCAGAGTCTGTAAAACTCCTGGGTCTCTGTGTGTGTCTGAGTGGCTCCTCTGAAAACACTCCACACAGCCCTGTGTGCTGGGTCCAAGGCCCTTATGATTTGAGTTCATGAGGGGTTCTCCTGATCCACGGGTTGCAAAGATCCATGGGAGAAGCATAGTTTCCAGGGCGGGGATACAAGTGATTCAATGCTTCTCTTGGCTGAGGGAGAATGTTCCTTTGACTGTGTGACAATACCAGGTGGATCATCACTCGCCTCCCTTTTCTTTGTTCTCGTGGGACAAGTTGTTTGCCTAGTGAGCCCCAATGTGAGAACCTGGATATTTCTGTTCACACGCTTATTTCAAAATTCACAGCGCTTTTCATTCACAGGAAGGCAGCTGCTTCTAATGGGCCATCTTGGCACCTGCCCTCCACATCACCTTCTATAAAAGGACGCCTGCTCTCCAGGAGTAATGCCGTTATATAACTTTGCCTGAAACCAATAGAACTCTCATTACACTTATCATGGGCTCATTTACTTCACTTCCAATGAATGTGGCCATGGAAATGCAAATGGATGAAGTGGTCCATTCTCTTACGGATGAGGTAGAAACATAGTGTACCGACCAATTAATGACATATGTCTGAAAACTAGCAACTGAGAACCTTAGTCACCGTGTTTACATTTCTAATCAAGAAGATGTTCATCTATGTACTCAACAACCCAGGTTTCCTTGCATCTGAGCTGCTGAAGTGCTTCAAAAACAACATCTCTTGTTTCCTAAAGAAGATGATGCCTGGACAAGCAGCACAAGTCATTCAGGTTTATTTTCGGTTCATAAATTCAGCACGACATTTACACAAGTGTTAGGAAACCTTATCAGATAACGAGTCCTGCATGTTTCCTTTCATTTCAGGAGGAAGAGGGTAATTCAGTTGAGTTTCCTGAGCTACCCGGCTGCTGTGATTCAACAACCACCAGGAAATTTTGATGATGGTGCTCTCCTGAGCTCCTCCCTGTCCCAGGGAAGACAAAATCATTGAAACTGTGCAAATAAAGTGTTAGTTTGCTGGAATGAGGTCTCATGGCTGTTTATGCGGTGGTTGGCTGCTCAGGACAGGGTGAGTCTCTGGGCTGTGCACTGAGGAGGGGAGCCTCTCAATCTGGAGAAAACCCATTGCAGGGGACACCTCTATGGGATCTGAGGGACTGAGGATGAGGAGCCGGACTGGGTGTAGGGAAGGAGGAGGTTTCAGAGGGTGAAAATCTGGAAGCAAATCCTGGACCTGTTTGAAAAATTTCTCCCTCAGAAGGAGAAGATTCAGGGAGGAATCAGGACAAACTGTGGGTGCCTTAAGGGGCATTTACTAATTTGAGAGAACTCTAATGGGAAGCACAGTGACAATGGCCTCTTTGAGGTTTGAGGCCCCAGAGTAAATGAGGTCCAGGTCCAGTCCATGGGGGTTGAGAGCTTCAAGGGACACATTTTGATTGGGACAGAGTAAAGCGTAGCTGCAGAGGAAGCCCTGGCAGTGTGAAAGCGACCTTGGAGGGACCCTGTGCACTCTGAATGCTTGGGAGCCCCCATCCCCTGTCCCTGCCTCTTTTTCTGGATTGTTTGAGCTCCGTGGTCTCTGCCATCTTCTGAGCGCTCCACGCTGCCCTCTTCAGGTTTCTCTCCCGGGCTCCAAGTACTCCAAAATCTTTCGGATCTGTATCTTTACTCCTGTTTTTAGCATGTGTGGGGCCCTAGGTTCCAGAAAATTTCTGGTCTGAAATCCACCTCCCCAGTCGCGGCGGATTCCACTTTAGCGAATCCGCACTGGGCAAGATCTTTCAAGCCCTTGGGGAAACTGACAACAACTCTACGTGATTTGCCTTAAAAAAAAAAAAAAAAAAAAAAA
>NW_016826105.1:86304-97054 GCF_001698545.2 Rhinopithecus bieti
GAAAGGAAGGAAGGAAGGAAGGTAAGCAGGAAGAAAACTAGTAAAAACACTTTTCCTTAACTTCATCCTACTGCTTTTTAATTTGTTGTTATTTCTATTTATATCTTATTGTATTGTGTATTTCTTCAAGAGTTGCGGCAGTTGGTATTTTTTTTTCTTGGTTCATCATTTAGTCTTTTTAGTTTATCATTTAGTCTGTAGTTCACACACTACAGTTAAAGGGTTATACTATTATGCATTTTTCTGTGTACTTATGATTTCCAGTGAAGTTTGTACCTTCAAATGATTATTTATTGCTCACTGATGTTTTTATTTTTCTGATTAAAGCATTCCCTTTAGCATTTCTTATAGGACACATCTGGCATTGATGAATTCCCTCAGTTTTTGTTTTGTCTGTAAAAGTATTTATTTCTCCTTTATATCAGAAGGATGATTTTTGCCAGATATTCTATTGTAGGGTAAAAGTTATTTTCCCTGAGCACTTTCAATATGTCAGGACTCTCTCTCCTGTCCTGTAAGTTTCCACCAAAAAGTCTGCTGCCAGATGTACTGAAACTCCACTGTGTATTATTTGCGTCTTTTCTTTTGTTGCTTTTGGTATCCTTTTCCTATCCTTGACTTTTGGGAGTTTGATTATTAAATGCTTTGAGGTCATCTTTTTTGGGTTAAATCTGCTTGGTGTTCTATAACCTTCTTGTACTTGGTTATTGATATCTTTCTCTTGTCTTGGGGGGTTCTCTGTTATTATCTTCTTAAATAAACGTTCTGCCTCCATTGCTGTCTCTAGCTCTTCATTAAGATGAATACATTTTAGGTTGACCCTTTTGAGGCTATTTTCTGGACTCTATGGGCTTGCTTCACTGTTGCTTGTTCTTTTTTCTTCTGTCTCCCTTTACTGTGTTTTTCAATTAGCCTGTTTTTGATTCAGGTTGATCCATTCTGCCTTTGAAGGACCCTGTTGCATTCTTTACTAGGCCTATTGCATTTTTATCTCCAAGATTTCCACTTGATTCTGTTTAATGATTTCAGTCTGTTTGTTAAATTTATCTGATAGAATTCTGAATTCCTTCTCTGCATTCTCCTGAATTTCTCTGAGTTTCCTCAAAATGGTTCTTTTGAATTCTCTGTCTGAAAGGTCACATACCTCTGTTTTTTCAGGATTGACCCCCCAGTCCCTTATTTAGTTCATTTGGTGAGTTCCTGTTTTCCTGGATGGAGTTGATGCTAGTCGATGTTCCCCAGTTCCAGGCATTGGAGGGTTATGTATTATTGTAGTCTTCCCTGTCTAGGCTTATGTGCAGCCATCTTTCTTGGAATGATCTTTCACATATTTGAAATGACTTGGGTGTTGCTGTAAAGGTAAACTGAGGCTGGAGTCGAACCGGGAACAAAGACACAAGGCAAATGGCAGTGAGAATAGCTTTTATTAGGGCTTGCAGGTGAGGTTCCTTGGTCCAAAGGTGTAGGCCGAGGAAGTCGCACTGAGGGAGGAGGGTAGGGGCTTCTTATAGCCTGAGAGGTAGGGAAGCTGGTTGTGCAAACAGGGCCTGGGGGGTCTTGAAACTACTAGGGCAGGAGTTGAGTAAGGGCCAGGAGGTAGGGGGTCTTTGGAAACTGTTAACTGAAACTGCTGTTTACGAACTTGTGGAATGCAGGTGAGCTGCAGGTCATGGGGGATTGTGGTTGCCCAGCCAGAACCTCTGACGTATGTAAGTCTGAAGGTGTGTTCAAAGAGGAAGGGAAGTCTCAAACAAAGGGCCTGCTATGCCGAGTGGCACCGCCATGTCGGGTCTAGATCCTTGCCTAACATTCCGACCTCTTTCTAATAAGAAAAAAGGGGCGATGTCTTGGTCTGGGTGCTTCCTGCTGTTACGGGTCGTCGTGGGGTTTTTCGGAGGTTGGAACTCAGGTATAGGGGTGGAGCAGCTTCTGATTGAAAGTGATCCAGGAGACTTCTTTTATGCGGTTCTGGATGAAGTGGAGGATACAGGGAGCTATGAGCAGTAAGAAGCCAATGATTAGTAAGGGGCTTAGGAAGGGTAGGACCAGCCAGCCATGGACAACAGCCACCACCTGAGTGGGGACTCTAATCCTGAGGTTTTTTTGTGGAGTCCTTCTTGGACTTTTCTAGAGTGAGGAGGTTGGTTTCTGCTAGTCCTGACTCATTGATGTAGTAGCAGCATTCTTCATTGAGGAACATACAGGTCCCGCCTTTGTCAGCCGTAAGGAGGTCGAGTACTCTGCGATTCTGGGCTGCCACCTGGGCCACTGAGGTGATCTGTCATTGGAGGGAAGCCAGGGATTCTGCCAAAGCTTTGATTGCTACTTGTAATCGGGCTGAAAGGTCTTGAGAGGATCAGACAGAATGAGTTAAGGCTCCAGTTCCAAGGCCAGAGGCCACGAGGGATGCGGCTAAAGAGACTCCAATCATTAGCAGAAGGAATACTGCTCTTGCCTGGAGGTGGCGGGTAATGGGCAGAAGAGAGGATAGCTCAGCTTCACTGTACAGAGTGAGGCTGGGAACTAGGGAGATGGGAAAGCATAGGGTAGTGTTGGAAGCCTTGAGAGTTTTGACAGGGTGGAGTTGCACCAAAATACCCACCTGGGGGGGCAGTGAGATTTGGAGGCGCCGATCCTGTCCAATTGCACCAGGAAGCAGTAGGGGTGGAGTAGCAAAAGGGGAGTTGCTGTCTAAGTGGGTCTTGGAACAAAGGAACTTCCCCAGGGTTCGGCTGGGAAGGGGAAAGGAGGGGTTATGTTAGAGGAGTTAAAAGGGCTAGGTAAAGGTACCACAACCAGTGGGGCTTATTTAATGCTGCACACAAGAAACAATGGGAGATATTGTGCACTCTGACCATATGTACTACCTGGGCCCCTTCTCTGACTAGGGTTAGACAAGAAAAAGGGTTACCACTGCCCTGAGGCTTGTTGTCTGAGTTGGCTGTGTTGTCTGGGTTGGCTAGAGCTGAGATGACTTTTTCTTGTTTGATGTTGGAGGCCAGGCTGATGAGGCTGCTTGTGACCCTGATGTAGGCTCTATAAATCTTGAGTCAGGCTACGGGATAAGATTCGTAGCCGTGCCGGTAAAGGCGAGCCTCTATACCTGATGCCCACTGAGGGTCCCACGGGTCAGGAATGGTAAGGAAGAATGTAGGCACTTCTCCTCGTCCATATGATCTGACTAACTGAACTGTTGATGCCGGTTGCTGCCACTTGGTGTATGACATGTCAAGGTAAGTAAAATGCATGTTACAATAATGATATGGACACCCACCGTTAGTTTCTACCCAGTAATTGAGACAGTTGTATTCTACCTGATCATAGAGAAAGCATATGACCAGGTTCCACCAGTAGGGGCAACTGTTAAAGGCGGAGAAGTTAAAGGTAACCTGACTCTGGCACCCTGGGGACCAGCAGTTAACTGTGGCTAAGATGTGGGAACTTATGTGATTGTTTTGGGTCCAGGCCTCTGACAGATAGAATCTCCAGTGGAATGGGTTGACGGGGGGAGTTTGGGTAGGAGTCTTACCTAGGCTCAGGAGTACTGGATAGCTGAGGAAGGTTAGGCAGAGGGTCGTTACCGGCACGCGTAAGTCGTAATTTAGTAGGGGCAACAGCCTGAGCTGTCTACCTGGAATCATGCTGGGTGGGTGCTTTTTTCAGCTGGGACAGATGATACCAGGAGGGAAGGCCGAGGAGCTTGGCAGCAGTGGGCATGGTAAGGATCATGGTATATGGTCCTTCCAACCAGGGAGATAAGGCTCGGGGCTGCAGCTGCTTGACCAGTACCAGGTCTCCTGGTGCTACAATGGCGGGATTTTTAGGGTTTGGGGAAGTGGGTGTGGGGAGACACCCGTCCGTATGTTTTCTTAGAAGCTCTCCTAGGAGGGTTAAGTAAGGGAGGTAGGAGCCTAAGGGAGGGGAGAGGGCTGGCAGCTCTTGGAAGAGGAACGGGGGTCCGTACAGTAGCTCAAAAGGGCTGAGCCCTGTGGGGGCCCAAGGAGCTGCCCTGAGAGGAGTAAGAGCCAAGGGAAGGAGAGTTATCCACGAGAGGCAGGTTTCTAGAGTGAGCTTGGTTAGATGCAGTTTAAGGAGGCCGTTTGCGCGTTCTACCTTACCAGACGACTGCAGATGGTGGGGAATGTGGAGCTTCCAGGTAATCTGGAGTGTGGCTGCCACCTGCTGGGTGAATTTGGAAATGAAAGCCGGACCATTGTCTGATTGGATGGTTCAGGGGAGACCGATCCTGGGGACGATGTGCTCTAGGAGAATAGTTGTCGCGACTTCTGCAGTCTCTCGAGTGGTGGGGAAAGCCTCAAATCCATCCTGAGAAGATGTCGACTAAGGTCAGCAGGTAGAGAAATTTTTTATGTCGGGGCATGTGGGTAAAATCAGGTTGCCAATCTTCTCCTGGCTGGTGGCCTCTTAGCTGATGAGTAGGTCCTGGGTGTCTGAGCCTACCTTGGGGGTTAGTGGCCAAACAAGTGGCACATTGCTGATGTACTTTCTTAATTTGGGCCTGCAGTGAGGGAAGGTGAAAGATGGGTTCTAGGAAGTTATACATAGCCTTGGGTCCTATGTGGAGAGAGCAGTGTATGTCGGTCAGTATATATACTGCCTGAGTCTGAGGGAGCGCTATTCAGCTGTCAATGAACACCTACCCATCCTTGTTTCAGGTAACACTGGGGTGGGCCATCAGGGTTTGAAGTTCCTGGGAAGAGTAGTCAGGGGAATATGTGGGGGGAAAGAAAGAGTAAAGGTGCTCCGGGAGAGGAGGAAGTGAGGGCAATAGCCCATGCAGTGGAGTCAGCTAGGCTGTTACCTTGCAACACAGGGTCCTTAGAATGCTGGTGGCTTTTGCAGTGGGTGATGGCTACCTCTTTGGGGGCCTGGAGAGCATCAAGCAACCTCTTTATATGTGGTCCATTGACTACTGGCATCCCTTTGGTGGTAAGAAACCTGCGCTCTTGCCAGAGAGTGGAGTGAGTATGTGCAATAAGGTAAGCATATTTGGAGTCTGTATAGATATTAACCCTCTGCCCTTTGGAGAGAAGTAAGACACGAGTAAGGGCAGTGAGTTCAGCCTTCTGGGAGGTGGTGCCTAGAGGCAAGGGCCTGGTTTCAACCATTTGGGTTGCTGTTACGACAGCATAAGCTGCCTGCCTGCGGCCATTGGGGGTTAAGACAGAGCTCCCATCTATGAACAGGGTATGGTCTGGGTGTTCTAATGGCTGTTTAGAAAGACCACGGCAGGCAGACGGCAAGGTGGTGAGGCCTTCTGGGCAGGAATGTGTGGGGGCGGAATCATATCCTGGAGTGGGCAAGAGGGTAGCAGGATTTAGAGGGGGTGAGGTGGTGAGAGTGATGTGAGGGTTTTCAATGAATAGCAGGTGGAACTGTTGAAGCTGGGACGGGGTGAGATGGCTGAGACACTTGTGTGTGATGAGATCTGACAGTCGGTGAGAAGAGTAGACTGTGAGAGGATGTCCTAGGGTAAGCTTGAGGGCCTCTTGGGTAAGTTATGTGGCAGCCGCCAGGGCTCACAGACAAGGTTGCCAGCCCTGGATCTAACTGCTTGTGGGATCTAACTGCTTGGAGAGATAGGCCACAGCCTGGTATGTGGATCCAACCAGCTGGGCTAGGAGGCCAGTGGCTACCTTCTGGCACTCCTCGGTGAATAGATGAAAGGGCTGAAGGGGGTTGGGGAGAGAGAGAGCAGGGGCAAAAAGGAGACAGTCCTGAAGCTTCTTGAAAGAGTTGGCAACCAAGGAGGGGTTGGACAGCGGTCCGGTGGGTGTCTTCTTGGCAGTCTGGTAGAGGGGCTTGGCTAGGACCCTGAAGTTGGGAATCCAATGCCTGAAATACCCTACCAGTCCTAGGAAGGACAAAATCTCTTCCGCATCCTGAGGAGACTGGAGAGTTTTAATGAGGCTTATTCTATCTGCCATAAGCCTTTTTGTAGTGAGTGTGAGTAGTATGCCTAGGTAGGTGACAGAAGGGCTGCAAAGTTGAGCCTTAGCCAGGGTAACCCGATAACCTCGGTCACCTAGGAAATTTAAAAGTGTAGCAGTATCTGCAAGGGAGCACTCCCAGGAAGGACTACATAGTAATAGATCATCTACGTATTGTAGAAGTGTGCTATGGGTTAGGGGACAGAGGAGGATGTCTCCTGCCGGTGCCTGTCCGAAAAAATGGTGGCTATCTTGGAACCCTTGAGGCAAGACAGTCCAGGTCAGCTGGGAAGAAACATGAGTGTCTGGGTCTTCCCATGTGAAGGCAAACAGAAAGTGGCAGTCTAGGTGTAGAGGGATGGTAACGAAGGCATCTTTCAGGTCAAGGGCAGTGAAATGAGTGGTGTGAGAGGGAACACGCGAGAGGAGTGTATATGGATTAGGAACAACTGGAAAGGTAGGGACTACTGCCTCATTGATGAGGTGTAGGTCCTGCATGAGGCGATAGGTCCCAGAGCTTTTCCGTACAGGCAGGATAGGAGTATTGCATGGTGAGTTGGCGGGAACTAGAATGTGCTGTTGGAGCAGGTGTGTAATGATAGGTTTTAATCCCTGTCAATGTTCAAGGGAGATAGGGAACTGGGGTCTAGAGGGAAATTTGGAAGGGTCTTTTACCTGGATGTGGACTGGAGTATGGTGCTGGGCAATGATTGGGGTGGAGATGTCCCACACTTTAGGGTTAATGGGGACTGGAAATGGGAGTAGGGGGTCAGCCTGGTGGGGTTTGTCAGGTGAGTGGAGGGGGAAGAGGAACACGAGGTGTGGGGAGGGGTTGGGTCAGAAGTGAACTGAGGCCCCTAGCTTGGAGAGGAGGTCTCGTCCTAACAAGGGGACTGGGCACAAAGGAATGATAAGAAATGAGTGCGAGAATAGGGAGCCATCCAGGCGGCAAGACAGAGGAGGAGTCTGGTGGTAGGTGGAGGGAGTACCGTCAATTCCCATGGCTGTGACAGTGGAGGGGTGCCTGGGGCCACTGAAGGAAGGCAAAACAGAGTAGGTAACCCCCTGTCCATAAGGAAGAATATGGACTTACCTGCTACCTGGAGCATGACCCTGGGCTCGGTGAGAGTGAGAGGGGTCCCCGAGTCTGGACCTCTTCAATCTTTGTCAGTGTCGAGGAGCTGGAAGGTGCCTCCAATACCTGGAGGAGGGTCATCACGTGGAGGTGCAGTGACCATCCTTAGGTTGGGGCAGTCTGACCTCCAGTGGCCCATCTGCCAACAGTTTGGACAGTGGCGAGTTGACTCCTTTGGGTTAGGACACTGCCTGGCCCAGTGGCCCGCGTTGCCGCACTTGAAGCAGGCACCAGATGGCGCTCGGGGAGTACCTCCTTTCTGGGAGCTCCTGGAGCCAGCCGGCCTCAGGGCTGCAACCAAGGCCTGGGTTTGGAGTTGTACCTTCTGTTTTAGCCTGGCCTGTCATTGGGCCTCAGCTGCTTCCTCCCTGGAGTTGTAGACCTTGAAGGCCAGTTTGACTAAATCCTGGATGGGAGTTTGAGGGCCGTCCTCTGCCTTTTTAACTTTTTTTGGATATCGGGGACTGACTGAGAAATGAAATATGAGGCCAAGACAGTCCCCGCTGCGGGAAAGGCAGGGTCAAGGTGGGTGTACTGAATAAGTGCCTCAGTCAGCCAGTTAAGAAAAATGGCCAGATTTTCATCTGCACCTTGGACTACCTCTTTTAGTTTGTTAAAGTTGACTGATTTGTTAGAGGCTGCCTGCATGCTGGCAAGAAGGCACTGAACCATCATGTCTCGGCAGTGGCAGCCTGCCTGCCCTACCTGGTAGTCCCAGTCGGGCTCAGCCAAGGGCACTGCCTTGGTGCCGACTGGCACGGCAGGGTCAGTTAAATGAACCTGGTTAGCGTGCTGCCTGGCTGCCGCTAGGATGCGTTCCTGCTCCTCAGGAGACAGGGTTGAGGTCATAACGACATGGAGGTCATGCCAGGTGAGTTCATATGCCTGGCATAGATACCTGAACTCTTTGATATAACGAGTAGGATTGGCCAAAAAGGAGCCTGCATGCTCCTCAACCTTAGACAAGTCTGCCAATGAAAATGGCACATGGACCCGGACTACTCCTTCGGCGGCTGCTACCTCTCATAAGGGACACAGGAGGTTGGTCCTGGACCGAGTATGGACTGAGACAGGCAAGGAGGGGGAGGAGGTGGAGTTAGGGGAGACAGAATCTGTTGGGTTTGGTAAGGGCACAGGAGGGGTGGAAGGGAGGGGAGGCGTTGTCGAGGACGGGGATAATGGTGGGTCAGGGTAAGGAGGCGGTTGGGTGGGAGACCAGAGGGGTGGCTGGGATAGGGTGTCAGGAGGATCAGAAAAAGAGGAGGAATCATCCCTTTCCTTGCTCAAGGGAAGAGACTGCGAGTAGGACCTGAGCTAACGAGCATTGGGCGCAGAGATCTGGGTGAGAACGCAAGTCCCAAAAGGCTTGAACATAGGGTATCTCATGCCATTTACCTAGTCTCTTGCAGAAGTTGGTCAGATC
Source organism: Rhinopithecus bieti (assembly GCF_001698545.2). Classification (NCBI taxonomy): domain Eukaryota; kingdom Metazoa; phylum Chordata; class Mammalia; order Primates; family Cercopithecidae; genus Rhinopithecus; species Rhinopithecus bieti. The sequence continues at coordinate 94,814 of NW_016826105.1, forward strand.
CATGAGAACGTTAAAGTCTAGAGTGCCTTCTGCAGGCCACTGAGACTAATTATCCAATTTATATTGCGGCCATGCTATTGTGCAGAAGAAAATGAGCCGCTTTCATTTTATGTCTTGGCTGAGACTTAAAGTCTGGAGATTCGCCAAGAGGCACCCCAGAGGGGATTTTCAGTTTGGTTTGGACTGGGTAGTTCTCATGGTCTCAAGGCGGGCAGTTCGGAGGCAATGGGAGCATCCTCACAGTGCCACATGGAGTGTGGGGTACAGTGGTTCCCGGGGAGGTTGGACATCTCCTAGTCCCCAGTGCCGAGGTCATAGTTGACCAGAGAGAGCCCCTGACGCAGCCGCACATTTCAGACCGGGACTCCCAGAGGGAGCCTTCAGGACGGGGGGAAAATTTACCCAGCAGTGATCGAATTGAGTCTTAAATTTGGTGAGACAGCTCCAGGCTTGAGGAGGGGATCCTGGCTCAGGGAGAGGAGAGCCTGCCCGACCTAGCAGGGGTCCAGGGAGGAGTCTCCTCCCGGGTTTTGGCACCAAATGTAAAGGTAAACTGAGGCTGCAGCAAACCGGGAATGAAGACACAAGGCAAATGGCAGTGAGAATAGCTTTTATTAGGGCTTGTGGGTGAGGTTCCTCGGTCCAAAGGCATGGGCTGAGGAAGTCGTGCTGAGGGATGAGGGTAGGGGCTTCTTATAGCCTGAGAGGTAGGGAAGCTGGTTGTGCAAACAGGGCCTGGGGGGTCTTGAAACTACTAGGACAGGACTTGAGTAAGGGTCATGAGGAAGGGGTCTTTGGAAACTGTTAACTGAAACTGCTGTTTACGAACTTGTGGAATGCAGGTGAGCTGCAGGTCATGGGGGAGTGTGGTTGCCCAGCCGGAATCTCTGACGTATGTAAGTCTGAAGGTGTGTTCAAAGAGGAAGGAAAGTCTCAAACAAAGGGCCTGCTCGAACAAAGGGCCTGCTACGCCAAGTGGCGCCGTCATGTCAAGTCTAGATCCCTGCCTAACAGTTGCAATCCAAGCTGTATCTGCTTCAGGGAGCACCCGAATCCAAGTAATGCTGTGGTTCTTGCAGACTTACCATTTTGATAGTCTTGGAGAAGATTCAGGACAATTCTCTGAAATGCTAGGTGGACACTCTCATTCCCTTTTCTTACTTTCTCCCAAACATAGAGAGTCTTTGTCTGTTTTCTGAGTCACACAATCCTGGGGGTAGAGTGATGTAAGCATCAATGTGGCAGCCACCACTATGAATGCACTGGCTCAGATTTGAAGCCACCATACACAGCACTGAGTCTTGCCCAAGGCTTGCAGTAAGCTCTCTCTGACTACTGCCTATGTTCACTCACAACCCTGGTGCTCTACAATCAGTAGATGGCAAAGCCAGCTGGGAATTGTTTTTTCCTTAAGCGATGTGAGGTTCCTTAAGCTCTTGATGAGTGCAAATGTGCCACCTGGGAGTCAGGGTCTAGAGTCAATAATCTTAGAAGTCTACCTGATGTTCTACTATACTGTGACTGAGCCAGCATGAAGGGGGCCAGCCCCTCCACAACCTGTGGGTGTTTCTCATCACATGGGATGAGAGACTGAGAAAAGAAAGAGACACAGAGACAAAGTGTAGAGAAAGAAAAGTGAGCCCGAGCCCAGGGGACTGACGCTCAGCATATGGAGGACCCACGCCTGCACCAGTCCCTGAGTTCCCTCAGTATTTATTGATCGTTATCTTTACCATCTGGGAGAGGGGGATGTGGCAGGACAATATGGTAATAGTGGGGAGAGGGTCAGCAGAAGAACATGTGAACAAATGTCTCTGTGTCATAAACAAGGTTAAGAAAAAGGTGCTGGCCGGGTGCGGTGGCTCAAGCCTATAATCCCAGCACTTTGGGAGGCCGAGACAGGCGGATCACGAGGTCCAGAGATCGAGACCATCCTGGCTAACACGGTGAAACCCCGTCTCTAATAAAAAATACAAAAAACGGCCGGGCGCAGTGGCTCAAGCCTGTAATCCCAGCACTTTGGGAGGCCGAGACGGGCGGATCATGAGGTCAGGAGATCGAGACCATCCTGGCTAATACGGTGAAACCCCGTCTCTACTAAAAAATACAAAAAACTAGCCGGGCGACGAGGCGGGCGCCTGTAGTCCCAGCTACTCGGGAGGCTGAGACAGGAGAATGGCGTGAACCCGGGAGGCGGAGCTTGCAGTGAGCTGAGAGCCGGCCACTGCACTCCAGCCTGGG
>NW_016826105.1:101025-105745 GCF_001698545.2 Rhinopithecus bieti
TTTTTTTTGTATTTTTTAGTAGAGACGGGGTTTCACCGGGTTGGCCAGGATGGTCTCGATCTCCTGACCTCGTGATCCGCTCATCTCGACCTCCCAAAGCGCTAGGATTACAGGCTTGAGCCACCGCGCCCGGCCTGAAAAGGATTTTTCTTCTGCAGTAGTTGAGTGAAATGTTCTGTAAGCGTTTGGGTATTAGACTGAGTTTGTAGTTTAACTCCGCTGCTTCCTAGTTGATTTTCTGTTAATGTTTGCTTTTTACATTTGAAATAACTGGCCTCTGGTCCCTAGGTATTCATAATTGTTGTATCCTCTTGCTGAATTGACCTGTTTATCATTAGCTAGTGACCCTCTTTGTCTTTTGTTTTTGCAGTCTGTGGTTATAGTCTATTTATCTAATATGACTATAGCTACTCTTGCACTATTTTGGTTTCCAGCTTCATGAAATATCCTTTTCCATTTCTCTGTTTCCACTTCCCTTTCAGTGTCTTTATAGGTGAATTAGATTTCTTTAAGTTAGCATATAGTTGAGTCATTTCTTTACCCATTTGACCACACAGTGGCTTTAATTGGAGAATTTAGAACACTGGCAGTGTTATTATTGATAAGTAAAAACGTAAGACCAGGCATGGTGGCTCACACCGTGGAAATGGAAATTCCCAGCACTTTGGCAGGCTGAGGCAGGCTGATCACCTGAGGTCAGGAGTTTGAGACCAGCCTGGTCAACATGATGAAACCTAAAGTCTGTACTAAAAATATGAAAATTAGCCAAGCATGGTAGCATGCACCTGTAATCTCATCTACTTGGGAGGCTGAAGCAGGAGAAGCTCGAACCTGGGAGGCAAAAGTTGCAGTGAGCCGAGATCGCACCACTGCACTCCAGCCTAAGTGACAGAAAGAGACTCGGTCTCAAAATTTAAAAAAATAAAAATAAACAAAACAAACCATAATAGTGCTCTTATGTTCTCTGTTTTCTGGTTGTTTTTGCCTGCACTCCAGAGCCAACTCCAGTCTTTTGAGGCTCCAGACATGGTGGAGCACAGACAAGTCATCTCCACTCTTCTTGTCTGAACTTCTGGTTCACAGCATCTGTGAGCACAAATCAAAGATGGTTTTTTTTCTACTAATTTGGGATATTTTATTACACAGCAATTGACTCCAGCAAAAGGACCCATCGTACGTGATTCCCACAAGTTGATAGGGCTGGAATTATCACAGGGCAACTAAGATGGCTATACTTGTTTTTCCCCCTAATGAGGCTTCACTCTTATGCCCAGGTTGGAGTGAAGTGGCACGATCTTCGCTCACTGCAACCTCTGCCCCCCTGTTTCAAGAAAATCATCTTTTGAACAAGGAGATATTGAGGATACACTATGTGTATGCTAACAGTGGTTACAGGAGACTCAGAGAAGAGAGAAACAGTCACTGCCCTCATGCAACTGATATTCTCAGGAAGAAGGAAAGGCAATCAAGAAAGAAACATGCCATATTTCAGATAGCTATAAGTCCTCCACAAGAAAAGAAAGCAGGTGAGGGACATACGGAGTGTGTCAACCATAAGGTTCCCTCTAATTCTATAAGTTGGCCAGGCATATCCTCCAAGAATAAATGGCATCTGAGCAATCACCTGAAGGAAAGAAGGAATGAAGGCTGTGTGTAGTGGCTCGTGCCTATAATCCCAGCACTTTGGTAGGCTGAGGTGGGAGGATCACCTGACCTCAGATATCAAGGCCCCACAGGGCAACCTGGTGATACTCAATCTCTACTAAAAATACAAAAACATTACCCGGATGTGGTGGCATGCACCTGTAGTCACAGCCACTTGGGCAGATGAGGCAGGAGAATCTCTTGAGCCCCAGAGGTAAAGGTTGCAGTGAGCCAAGATTGCACCACTGTATTCCAGCTTTGGCTACACAATGAGACTGCATCTCAAAAAAGAAAAGAGAAAGAAGAAGAAGAAGAAGAAGAAGAAGAAGAAGAAGAAGAAGAAGAAGAAGAAGAAGAAGAAGAAGAAGAAGAAGAAGAGGAAGAAGAAGAAGAAAGAGAGAAGGGATGGAGGGGAGGAGGGAAGGAAGGAGGGATGGAGGGAGGGAAGGGAGGGTGGGAGGAAGGAAAGAAGGAATTAAGGAAAGAAAGAAACAAGGAAGGGAGGGAAGGGAGGGCTGTTTGCCTGCGGACTTCATTTCTGCCTTTTAGTTTTTTTTCATTTGATCTCTTTCAGTTGCTGACCAGTCAAGTCTTAGAATCAGAGAGCCCACAAGCCCTATTAGTGTTCCACACCACTGTGTATGTGCTGCCACCTAAGATGCAAGACAAAGTCCCATTTACTTTTTCCTCTGCTTTTCTCATACAGCAGCATTTTTGCCCTTTAAAAACCACAGCTGGTAATGTGCTGAGTCTCACCTGAAGTTAGCAAGTTTCAGAGGTCCACATAAAAGCCCTCGATGTACTACAGGGCTATTGCAGATGGTTATTCAGGGCCCAGGGTCTCTTCAGTTAGCAGGTGTCAAATGCTCACTGTTCTGTGCCCTTTCTTTCAAGACATCAGAATCCCTTCTGGCCAAGTATGTGCCTAGAAATGACATCTGGGAGCTAGAGCCTGGTATCAGGGTAATAGCAGCCTCATAAAATACGTTTGAAATTTTGCCATCTTTTTCCAATTTTTGAAGAGTTTGAGTAGAGTTGTTATTAGCTCTTCTTTCATTGACTGGTAGAATTCAACAGTGAATCCATCAGGTCCTGGGCTTTTCTTTGATGACAGCCTTGTTTTGATGACTTTGATGTCATTACTCATTATTGGTTTATAAGTTTTCCTATTTCTTCATGGTTCATATTTAGCAGGATGTATGTGTTCAGATATTTATTAATTTTCTCCAGGTTTTTTTATTTGTTGGTGCATAGCTGTTTCTAATTGTAGTTAATGATTCTTTATATTTCTGAAGCCTCAGTTATTCTGTCTTCTTTTTCATTTCCGATTTTATTTATTTGAGTCTTCTGACTTCACTTCTTAATTTGTCTGTCCAAGGGTTTGTCAATTTTATCTTTTCAGAAAAACAACTCTTTTTATTGATCTTCTTTATTATATTAGAATTTCTGTTTCATTTATTCCTGCTCTGATCTTTCATGTTTATTTCCTTCTACTAATTTGAGGATTGATGGGTTCTTGTTTTTCTAGTTCTTCAGGGTGTGTCATTAGGTTATTATTTTGAAGTCTTTCTACTGTGGGGTATGATGAGGTTTCTCTTCAAATAGCTTGACCAATCCTTTATACTTTAATTCATAATACCCCTCACCCACCCCTTTTCCTTTTCTCTTTTTTTTCCGCCTTTGTTGCATGCTTGGACATGCCACAGTACCAGGTTTATCAGTACCAGCTCACATTCCTCTCCTTATTTGGAAAGAAGACTAGCTCTCTAGCTCATGACAGACGCCCATTACCTTTTTCCCCTCTCTCCATTACATGCTCACTTCATCTGAAGAAAGTTCAACTATCAAGCCAACCGGATTAGTTCAGATTGTGCGGCACCACCCCAGCCAACAGGGAAAGGGTACAGGGGCAGGACTTGCATCAGGAATAAAGGCTGTCATACCCTTTTGTTCAGGGATGCTCTCATGGCCACTGGCCAAGGAGAAGCACCCCTCTGTGCAAAAGTAAAATTACTTTGCTAAGAATCCTTCGTTTGAGTGTTCAATTTCCTTAGGAATTTGAGCTGTATTTCCAACACTACTGTGTTGATATAGGCATTATTTTTATAGAATCCCTTTTTAATGCTGCTTTTGCTGGATCTGATGAGTTTGGTGTGTTGTATTTACATTTTCATTTGCTTCAAAAACATTTTCAACTTATTGCTTAATTTCTTCCTTGACGCATTGGTTGTTCAGGAGCATGTTGTGTAATTTCCATGAGTTTGTTCATTTTCCAAGATTCCTCTAGGTATTGATTTTTAGTTTATTTCACAGTGGTTGGAGAAGACGTCTAATATAATTTCTATTTTTTTAATTTGTCCAGACTTTTTATCGCCTAAGATATAGTCTATTCTGGAAAATATTCTGTGTGCTGATGAAAAGGATTTTCTTTTATTCTTTTCTTTTCTTTTTTTGTTGAGACAGAGTCTCACTTTGTGGCCCAGGCTGGAGTGCAGTGGTCGGATCTCAGCTCACTACAAGCTCCACCTCCCAGGTTTATGCCATTCTCCTGGCTCAGCCTCCCGAGTAGCCGGGACTACAGGCACCTGCCACCTCGCCTGGCTACTTTTTTGGATTTTTATGTTTATTTTTTTTTTTTTTTTTTTTTTTTTTTGAGGCGGAGTCTCGCTCTGTCGCCGGGGCTGGAGTGCAGTGGCCGGATCTCAGCTCACTGCAAGCTCCGCCTCCCGGGTTGACGCCATTCTCCTGCCTCAGCCTCCCGAGTAGCTGGGACTACAGGCACCCGCTACCTCGCCCGGCTAGTTTTTTGTATTTTTTGTAGAGATGGGGGTTTCACAGTGTTAGCCAGGATGGTCTCGATCTCCTGACCTCGTGATCCGCCCGTCTCGGCCTCCCAAAGTGCTGGGATTACAGGCTTGAGCCCCCGCGCCCGGCCATTTTTTTTTTTTTTTTTTTTTTTGTATTTTTTAGTAGAGACGGGGTTTCACCGTGTTAGCCAGGATGGTCTCGATCTCCTGACCTTGTGATCCGCCCGTCTCGGCCTCCCAAAGTGCTGGGATTACAGGCTTGAGCCACC
>NW_016826105.1:108219-111239 GCF_001698545.2 Rhinopithecus bieti
GAAGGAAGGAAAGAAGGAAGGAAGGAAAGAAGGAAGGAAGGAAGGAAGGAAGGAAGGAAGGAAGGAAGGAAGGAAGGAAGGAAGGCAGGCCATACAGGTCTCTGGAAAAAGATTATTCAAGAGACAGGGAACAGCCAGTGCAAAGGCCCTGGGGCAGAAGCTTAGTTTGTTTGTTGGAGGAAAGGTTCAGAAGCCACTGTAGGCAGACCAAATGGGATGAGTAGAATGAGGTGAGAGGCAGACAGGGAGCAAGCTGTGTAGGACAGTGTCACTCAAAATGTGATCTTCACAGAGCTAAGGAAGTTGGACAAAAATGAAAATCACCCATGTGAATAAGTGCCAGGACTATTTCAGTTTACATTTTTTTTCATGGAAAGGTTTTCTTCATGAAAGCAGTGAGGAGATTGACTTTCAGGCAGGAGCTTTTTATCTCCTTCCAGACTGGCACTTTGAGAAGCACTAATGCAGTGCTTCTAGGCTGTGGTCAGGACTTTGCATCCTAGTGGAGAGAGATGGAATCTGCAAGAAGATTGTGAGCAGTGAAAGGATGATGTGAGGTAGAGTTGAAAAGAATTCCACTGTGAAAAGTCCAAGACCCTTCTGTGGGGAGAACACATCATAAAGAATAGATGTGTTTGGTCTTTGGCCACCAGGGGAGGCACCAGGAAGAACGGCCAGGAGACCCTGATAGTGACCCCATCTGGGAAGCTGGTGGTGGTTGGTGCTGGGTGACCAGGGTTTTGGGTTCTGTTGTCATGTTGCACATAGGTTGTAGGGCCTGCCCATTGATTGGAGGTGCAGTACAAGGTCACCAGAGGTCAAGAAAAAAATCAGGATTTCTGTACTGATCATCTGTAACAGTTGAGTTGATCTTGGCTGAGAAAAGCAAGAGTTAGGGAGAATCACATGGGAGAAGCATTCCGGTGTTGGTTGTGCACATGTTATTTTGCATGTACCATTTGGATTTCTAGGATACATTCCCCAGAATGACACTCTTTATCTCCTCTGACTGCCTTGGGAGGAATAAAACAATCTAGGCAGCTCAAGATAGCAATGCCCTGATGGATGGCAACAGACCTACACATAAAAGATGTGGAAGGGGGAGGCAGTTTTTCTGAGGATTAGATGTCAGAGCAGGCTGGGTTTTGTGATGTAGTCACCTGAAATCCCAAGGAGATGTTAACTTGACGTCCTACAGCCCCGCTGAAGCTGGAACGTAAGATTCTTATTCTATCCCTGACAGCAACACTGTGAACACAACCATATTTATCCCCTCTCCAGGCAGATGGTGTCACCTCTTGTGTAGTGAAACAATGCTGCACTTAGCCATGATAACCCCTGGGTTTCTGTGTGTTCTATGTCCAAGTGAAAACTGGAAAGTTCCTGAATTATTCTTCATGGAGCATCACTTATGAGATCCACACCAAGCAACCTTCTCTGGGTTAAACTAAACCCATCTTAAATGACATTTTCTACAGCTGCTTACTGATTTTTTCTTTATAAGCATTATGTAAGGTCTTTTCTCTTGGAAAACAAAGATTCAGCCTCCATCATGCCTGTCAGTAGAATAAAAACATATCCGCCCATCCCTGTCTTTCCAATATTTTCCTACGACCAATATTTATTTACTTATGTATGTCTATGTAACGTTATTCATATTCCAGTCAATTAGCTGTGATTTCTTTTGCCTGTCCCCCACTTGCATTGTAGGTTCAAAAATGTGTATCCCTGAAGCACATCAAGGCTCCACAAGAGTCCTGCTCTGAACTCCCAGGGAGCAGTTTAAAGACTCATAATGACACAATACTGTAGAAGCAGACAGTTATCCAGGAAAATCCACCACCGCTCCAGCTTGCCCTGAGGTGCTGCCTCCCTCTGGTGGCCAAAGACCAGATTGTAGCCTTGCAAAGCCTCCGACTTTTCTGTACTCAAATGAAGCCCATCCATGCAGTAACATTCTTACAACTTGAATTAGCAACCTACTGTAAAGAAAGTAAAGGCCAAAGTTCACAGGGCAAAGTGAGTATATATGACTCCTCATCAAAACTCATTAATAATCTTGAGATGGTGAAACAGAGTTGTAAACTAAGCACACACCTTTCAAAGTGACCTCATGACTGCACAATTTGCAAGCTCATGATTCTGCCATCTCTGCCTAACTGGACAAGTGATAGCTTGATGTTCCATGTAAATAGCATGTCAAACTCAAGCCATGGGACACCTATGGAAACGGTGAGCTCCAGCTGTTTGAAACTATAAAAAATGGCTTTCTTCCCTTTGAAAATTTTACATTTTGGTCTCTGAAAATTATGAATTTTAATCTCTCCCCCAACTCTCCATTCCTCCTCTCATACCCACCTGCACCTAGAATAATGGCTGCTCAACTTCACTCGGCCAGCTTGAGTTACTCTCCCAGGAACAGGTAGGTCATCCCCTACTCAGAGTCCTCAGCCCTTCCTAGGATTCTTCCAAAGTCCACTTTCTTGCCAATCTAGATTCTCCTAATCCCCAATCATGCCAAACACCAAAAACCTTCACTCCATCTTTACAATTTGGTTTGCATTTTCTGCCTAGGACCACAGATCTCCAAGACATCCCACACTCATTTCCCGCCTCTAGTTTCCACACCTCACCTCATGGGCATGTCTCTCAAGGATTCATTAAAGTACCCTGAGCTCAACACAAGAAGGCACAATGGCTAGTGAACCCAGATGGTGGTTTCTATTTCCCACATCCTCTGTCCTCTTTGTAGGCTTGGTTTTACAAAGGCACACAGAGTTTGCGAAAGCAACAAAGAAAGCAAAGAAGTGAGGATGTAAAGTCAGTCCTGAAATGAATGATCCTGGCAAGTACAAGAACACACACTGGGCAGTGTGAGTGTGGTTCTCTCTCCACTCTCTGTGGATGAGAACAAGGGTGCACCTCCCATGTACCCCAAAATTCTGCTTTTTCTTATTTCCTTCCTTCCTTCCTTCCTTCCTTCCTTCCTTCCTTCCTCCCTCCCTCCCTCCCTCCCTCCC
>NW_016826105.1:116356-127391 GCF_001698545.2 Rhinopithecus bieti
TTTTGTTGTTGTTGTTTAGCTGTGCCCTGTCCCCAGAGGTGGAGTCTACAGAGACAGGCAGGTTTCCCTGAGCTGCTGTGAGCTCCACCCAGTTCGAGCTTCCCAGCAGCTTTGTTTACCTACTTACACCTCAGCAATGGTGGGCGCCCCTCCCCCAGCCTCGCTGCTGCCTTGTGGTTAGATTGCAGACTGCTGTGCTAGCAATGAGGGAGGCTCCGTGGCTGCGGGACCCTCCCCGCCAGGTGTGGGATATAATCTCCTGGTGTGCCCGTTTGCTTAAAGCACAGTATTGGGGTGGGAGTTACCCGATTTTCCAGGTGTTGTGTGTCTCAGTTCCCCTGGCTAGGAAAAGGGATTCCCTTCCCCCTTGCGCTTCCCAGGTGAGGCGATGCCTCGCCCTGCTTCAGCTCTCGCTGGTCGGGCTGCAGCAGCTGACCAGCACTGATTGCCTGGCACTCTCTAGTGAGATGACCCCAGTACCTCAGTTGAAAATGCAGAAATCACCCGTCTTCTGTGTCGCTCGCGCTGGGAGTTGGAGACTGGGGCTGTTCCTATTCGGCCATCTTGCTCCGCCCTCCTATGTCTTTTTTCTTTTCTTTTAGAGATGGGGACTCACTGTGTCACCCAGGCATCAAGCAATCCTCTCCTACTGTTTTCCTAAAGCATGGGAATTACAGGTGTGAACCACCCTGCCTGTCGTGAAAAATGTGAGATTTGGCTTTCTATGCCTGGCTTGTTTTACCCAAAATAATGTCCTCCAGTTCCTTCTATGTTGCTGTGAAAGACATGATTTTCTACTGTTTTGTTACTGAATAGTATTCCAGTGTGGATATATATGGCATTTTCTTCATTCATCTGTTGATTGACATGTAGGGTGATTCCATGTCTTTGCTACTGTAAAAAATGCTGCAGCAAATATATGTGTGCAGCCATCGTTCTGATCTATTCCTTTGAGTATGTACCCAGTAGTGAAATTGCAGGACTGAATGATAGTTTTATTTTTTGTTATTTCAGAAACCTCCATAATGTTTGCCATAAAAGCTGTGCTAATTCACATTTCCAACAAAATGTGTAAGATTCCTCCTTTTCTCCACGTTCACACCAACATACATTATGTTTTTGTCATTTTGATAATACCCATTGTGACTGCAGTAAGATATCTCATTGTGGTTTTTTGTTGTTGTTGTGTTTGTAGTGGTTGTTGTTGAGAAGGAATCTCACTCTGTTGTCAGACTGGAGTGCTGTGGCATGATCTTGGCTTGCTGCAACCTCTGCCTCCCAGGTTCAAGCGATTCTCCTGCCTCAGCCTCCTGGGCAGCTGGTACTACAGGCATGTGCCACCATGCCATGCTAATTTTTTGTGTTTTTAGTAGAGACAGGGTTTCACCATGTTGGCCAGGATGTTCTCAATCTATTGAGCTCATGATCCACCCACCTCAGCCTTCCAAAGTGCTGGAATTACAGGTGTGAGCCACCACGCCCGGCCTCATTGTGGTTTTAATGAACATTTCTCTGACGATTCATGCTGTGGAGCATGTTTTCATATAGCTTTTGGCCATTGGTATGTGCTCTTTTAAAAACTATCTCCTGTCCAGGTGCGGTTGCGCACACCTGTAATCCCAGAACTTTGGGAGGCTGAGGCCAATGGATCACTTGACACAAGAAGGTAGAGACCAGCCTGGCCAAGGCAAAACCCTCTTTTTACTAAAAATACAATAAGTTAGCCAAGCACAGTGGCATGGGCCTGTGGTGCAAGATACTCAGGAGGCAGAGGCACAGGAATTGCTTGAACCCAGCAGGCAGAGGTCACAGTGAGCCAAGATCATGGCACTGCACTGCAGCATGGGTGATAGAGCAAGACCTTTCTCAAAAGAATAAATAAACAAACAAATAAATAAATAAATAAAATTTAAAATTTAAAAAGTCTCTTTATGTCCTTTGGACACTTTTTAATGGGATCCTTTGGAATTTTCGGTTGTAGTTGAGTTCTTTGTTTACTCTGGATATTAGTCCTTTGTCAAAGAAAGAGTTTACAAATAATTTCTGCAATTGTGCAGGTGGTCTCCTCACTCTGTTGAGAGGATTATCTTTTCAGCTGTGCAGCAGCTTTTTGTGTCAGTAAAGCTTTGAATTTACGTAATTAAAATTTTCAGTTTGGTTTAAATGTGCATTGGTCTATTTTGGTTTTGTTGCCTGTATTTTGAATTCAGTACCATTTCAGTACATATATTTAAGTCTATAATTTACCTTAAATTGATTTTTGTAAATATGGTTAGAAATAGAAGTCCAGATTTATTCTTCTGCATATGGTAATTCAATTGTCCCAGCACCAATTATTGAAAAGTGTGTGCTTTCCCCAATAATTATTCTTATCAGCTTTGTCAAAGATCAGTTGGCTACAAACGTGTAGCTTTCTTTCTGGGTTCTCTAGTCTGTTACATCGATCTGTGTGTCTATTTTTATACTACTACCATGCTGTACTGGTGACTGTGGCTTTGTAATATAATTTGAAGTCAGGAAATGTGATGCTCCCAGTTCTGTTCATTTGCTTCAGCTGGAAAGGCTGAGTCGACAACTGCCGAGATGGTGGCTGCACCTCCCCACAGGGGCTCTATCCTGGAAAAAGATCATGGTTCCCACCGACCATATAACCCCTGCTGGAGTTCCTGAAATTCCCAAAGGGAGGCCCCACCCAGTGAGGAGGGATGAATCAGGGTCCTAGTTAATGAAACAGTCTGGTCACAATCAGGCACAGTAGCTGTGCTACCTTGTGGTAGACCAGACCACGTGGACTCCCTGGAGCCTGCAGGCTAGAGTGTCTGAGTCCATGGAAACACAGAGATGGAGGCCATCCTCACCGCCCCAGAAAACTAGTCTCAGACAGTCTCCAGCCTATTGCCATTGGTTGGCTGGTATTCCAAGCCAGTGGGTCTTAACTTGAGAGGTGCCATGGAAGTGGGGCCCACGGAATGAGGCTCCTTGGCTCCCTGGATTCAGCCTCCTTCCTAAGGGAACATACAGATGGAACTGCTGCCTTGCCTGGCTTTCCAAGGCCAGAGTATATAAAACCCCTGGGTCTGGGTCTCTGTTTCTGTCTGAGAGGCTGTTCCTCCAACACTGGACACAGCTCTGTGTATCTGACCCAAGGCCCTCATGGCATGAGCTAATGGGAGGATCTCCTGATCCATGGGTTGCAAAAATCCATGGGAGAAGCATGGTTTGCAGGGAGGGGTCATGCCCTCACTCACTACATCCCTTGGATGTGGGTGAATGTTTCTTTGGCTCTGTGACAGTACTGGGTGGATCATCACCTGCCCCCATTTCTTTGATCTCCTGGGTTAAGCTGGTTGCCTAGTCACTCCCAATGTGGGAACCTGGATATTTCAGTTCAAGGTGCTGAATTTGCTGTGCTTTCCATTCAGGAGAAGGCAGTTGCTTCAGATTGGCCATCTTGGCCCATCCTGCTTCACGTCACTTTCTATAAAATGCCCGCCTCTCCAGGAATAACACCATTACATAACTTTGCCTGAAACAAACAGAAGGCTCATTACACTCATCATGGGCTGACTTACTTCACCTATAATGAACATGCCATGGAAATACTAGTGGATGAAATGTTCCATTTTCTTAGGGATGAGACAGGAAAATGGTGTACCTTTTGAATTTAATTAATTAAAAATTTTAGTTTGGTTTAAGCTTGCATTGGCCTTTTTTTTGTTTCATTGCCTGTACTTTTGAGGTCTTACAATGACCAGAAGAGTTTTCTGTAGGTTTATTCTAGTATTCTAGTATTTTTACCATTTCAGTACCTACTTTGAAGTTTATAATTCACCTTAAATTGATTTTCATAAATATGCTAAGAAATGAGTCCAGATTTATTCTTTTACATATGACAATTCATTTGTCCCAGCACCAATTATCGAAAAGGGTGTGCTTTCCCCAAAGTGTATTCTCATCAACTTTCTCAAAGATCAGTTGGCTATAAATGTGTGGCTTTCATTCTGGGTTATCTCATCTGTTACATTGATCTGTCTATTTTTATACCACTACCATACTGTATTGTTGACTATGGCTTTGTAATATAATTTGAAATCAGCAAATGTGATGCTCCCAGCTTTGTTCATTTGATTCGGCTGGAAAGGCTGAGTTGACAGTTACAGAGATGACAGCTGCCATTCCCAGAGGGCCTCCACCCCAGAAAGAGATCAGGCTTTCCACCAACCATATAACCCTGGCTAGAGTTCCTGAAATTTTGGTAGGGAGAACCTACTCAGTGAGGAGGTATGAATCAAGGTCAAATGTAAAGAAACAGTCTGGCCACTATCAGGCACAGAAGCAGTGCTGCCTTGTGAGGGACCCCTCCTGCTCCAGACCAACTGGACTCCCTGGAGCCCAAAAGTTAGAGTGTCTGAGTCCATGGAAACACAGAGATGATAGCCGCTCCAACCTTCCAGAACTTAGTAGTCTCAGGCAGTCTCCAGCGTATTGCCACTGCTTGGCTGGTATGCCAAACCAGTGGGACTTAACTTGAGAGGTGCTGTGAAAGTGGGGCCAACAGAAGGAGCCTCTCTGGCTCCCTGTGATATGGCTCCAATGAGTGGAGGAACACGAGGGCTCATGTCTCATGCGGAATTGGAGAAAATGACACAAAAACACATACTGTGGTTTTAAGGAGCTCAGAGTTTAATATGCAAGAAAGAAGAAAGAAGCTCCCCATACTGAGACAGAGGGAGGGGGGGCTCCAAAACCAAAAGAGGAAACCCCGAGTGCTGTGGATACCAGGCAGTTACTTGAGGAGGCTGGAGGAGGCGGTGTCTTAATTAGGTGCATAGGGTTCAGGGGATTGGTTTGACCAGGCATGTCTTTTAGGTAGCCCAGGAAAAACTGGCCCTTCCACCCTAGCCTTTGAATATGCATGTACCGGCGGCCATGATGTCCTACATACATGGGGATATGTGGGGGTGGCCAGGTTGTCAGGCACAGGTAGGGGCAAGGGCCAGAAGCAGGCGGGAATCACCATGTTTGGGTGGACCCAGTTTCTAATGGCCAGCATTTGCCACTCAAATGTTACCAGAGAACTCTAAAAGATGGGGCTTTCCTGCTAGACAAGACTCATTTCTGGAGCTGCTTTAAAAAGAAACAAAACTTCCCAAGGACCCCTTTTCCTATCTGCCTGAAATAATTTCTTAAAAACTCCTGTAACACCTGAATTCAGCCCCCTTCCTGGGGAAATATATAGACGGAACTCCTGGCTTTCCCGGCTTCCCAAGGCCAGGGTATGTAAACTCCTGGGTCTCTATGTGTGTCTGAGCAGCTGCTCTGCCAACACTCCACACAGCCCTGTGTCCGGGACCCAAGGCCCTTATGACCTGAGCTCATGAGCGGATCTCCTGATCCATGGGTCGCAAAGATCCATGGGAGAAGCATGGTTTCTGGGGCGGGTGTCTTAATTTAATTTAATGTAACTTAATTTAGGAGAGCTAAGTAATTAAACATGAGGCCAAAGTACGTAAGAAAGCGGCAGCCTTTTATTGCAAATATGCACACACTCTCAGGCGAGGTTCTCTGGTCCTCAGGTGTGGGGGGCAAGAAAAGTCGTGCCGGCACTCTTGGGTGAGGTTCCCTGTTCCACGAATGCAGGGGGCCGAAGAAGTCAAGCTGGGTCCTGCCAGCAGTGGACTTTTATGCATTGGTACTGGAAGGGGGAGGGCAGTGGGTGGGATAAGGGCGTGATAGGGGCGTCTCCATAGGCATGGCTGGGTAAGTTTCGATCTCTTCTGATTGACCTCACCTGGCGCATGCTGGGTTGATCTGCATCTTCCCGGGTGCAGGCTGCATTTTCCCGTGCGCGGGTAAGTTGGTGATGAAGAACCCGGAAACAACAGGTACTGCTCCATCTTGTTCACCTTCCTCCATCTTGTCCCTTCTCCCTCACCCAAACAGTCCAACCTCTTATTGATTATAAGAATTTAGGGTGCTGTGGTCGGTCTGGCTGCTTCCTGCTGTTAAGGGGCATAGTTAGGGTCTGAGGTTGGCAGTTGGGTGTAGGGATGCAGGAGCATTTGGTTGAAGGTGACTCGGGTGATCTCTTGGACCCTGGCTCAGAGAAATTTTATTAGAATGGGAGCAAAACATAAGGCAAGGCAGAGGATTAGTATGGGAATTAGGAATGGGAGTAGCTGCTGTACTACAGGCAGCAGCCATACCAGTGGTCCGGGGGTTAAGGGGGCATTAAATTGTTGAAGCTCCCTTTTGATTTTGTTTAACGTTTGGACATTGGTGTCAACCAGGCCTGATTCGTTTATATAATAGCAACACTCTTCTCCTAGGAAGAGGCATGTTCCTCCTTTTTCAGCAGTAAGAAGATCTAATGCTCACCTATTTTGTGCTGCTACCTGGGCCACTGAGGTAATCTGACGCTGTAAAGAGGCCAGGCTTTCAGCTGAAGCCTCTATGGCTTCCTGAACCTGAGTGGAGAGGGTCTGTGTGGATTGAATCGAGTGGGTGAGGGCCCCTGTTCCAAGTCCTGAGGCTACTAGGGACGATGCTTGGGAAACCTCTATAATTAAGGGAAGAAAAACGGCCCACTTTTGGATGTTATTGCTGGAGCTGAGCTGGGAAGCTAGTTCGGACAATTCCCCTTCACTATATAGGGTTAAGCTAGGCACTAAAGACACCAGAACGCAAAGGGATTGGGTGAGGGAGGTGGGATTAAGAGTTTTAGATAAAGTTTGGTTACACCAGAAGTAGCCGCCAACGGGGGCCATCTGGATTCCCTTGGGAGCTTGGGTGTGATTACACCATGAAGAGTTGGGAGTAGAGTAGCAAAAAGGAAGAGTTTGACTCTGTGGATTACGGTATAGTGGGACTTGAGGCAAGGATGTTGCTTGAGAGGAGCTGGTAGAGTCAGTGGTGTTATTGAAAGCAGCTGGTAGAGGGACTGCCACTAAGGGAGCTTTTCCGAGTGCAGCACAAAGGAAGCATTGGGAGAGGTTTCTTACTCTGGCAGCCTGGGTTAAGTCCCTGGCGAATAAGTGTTAGCCATGAGAATGGGTCCTCATTGTTGGGGGGGGGTTGGGGGGCTTAACAGCTTCTGTATTTTTTGTTCATGAGATTTTACAGCTGAGGTTAAATTTTGTAGGGTCATTTCACCCTTAGGGAGTTGTACTTGTTGAACATATATTCTCTTTACCTGGATGGTTGCGGTGGGATATGAGGAAGAAGATGATGCATATAGTCCACCTTTTACTCCCTGGGCCTACCGAGGGTCCCAGGGATCATTAATAATAAGACTATATGTTCCTGGTGAAGGGCTTTGAAACATATTTTTATGTTGGGATTGTGCAAAGAAGTCATACAAAGGATGGATTTAGCAGTAATTGTATGGACACCCTAGGTTGGTTTTTGCCAGCAGTTCTTACAATTATATTCTGTTTGGTCATATAAGAAACACATGGCCGGGAGGCCTCCAGTGATGGAACTTAGGGAAAAGTTTAGGGAGAGGGCAGATTGACAGCCCTCGGGGGGGACATTCTGCAGTGCCTTGCATGACTGAGTGTACCTGGTTGTCTGTAGACTAGGTTTCAGTTATAGAAAATTTCAATACAAAGTTAGGATTAGTGGGAGTAACTAGGGGGATTAGAGTGAACCATAATAATGGTGGCAAAAGTGTAGAGAGTAAGTTCAACATTGCTGAAATCACAAAGGGCACCCTGCCAAGCTAGGTCTTCTATGAGAGTAAAAAGTTGGGAGACCTACTGGTTGGGGGATGGGTCGGGGAGGAGGGTATCTACGGGGTTTGTGAGGGAAAAGCCAGTTAAGATGAAGAATAGTGAGGAAACAGGAAAATTTGAGGAGGGTGTGGCTCATCTAGCTTGTTTCTATCTTGGTTATTTTTAGACGGATGGGCAACAGTTGGGTGGACTGCCACTTAGCCTGAGGGGGCTAGGCTCTCTTCAACTGGGTAAAATGGACCCAGGAACTGTGACCTAAAAGATTGGCTGCTGTAGAAGTGGTAAGAATTACTGTATATGGGCTCTTCCACTTAGGAATAAGGCCCTTTGCATGTAGATCCTTGAGTAGAACCTGGTCACCTGGAGAAAGGGCCGAGGGGGTGTCTGGATTTCCTTNACCGGATGGCTCCTGGAGCCGGAATGGAGGTTACCTCCAGGCAGACGTCTCTGTCCTGGACGGGTCTCACGTGGACTGGAATGGAGTTCCTTTGGGCAGACGTCTCTACCTTTGGGAACTCTCCTGTGGGTCACCTGGTGACCAAAAGCCTTGGGCCTGTGCAGGACTTCTGGCCAAGGAGTATGAGAGGGAGGCAAGAGGTACTCACCCCTAGGAGACTTGGAGGTGTGGAAAGCAGCGTCTGGGTCCTGGTCCGTCCGCTGCGTGGAAGGAGGAGGAGGCTCCCTGGACCTTGGGGGGCCCTGAGGAGGGGTCTCCTCCTGGGTTCGGCACCACCTGTCTTAATTTAATTTAATGTAACTTAATTTAGGAGAGCTAAGTAATTAAACATGAGGCCAAAGTACATAAGAAAGCGGCAGCCTTTTATTGCAAATATGCACACAGTCTTGGGCGAGGTTCTCTGGTCCTCAGGTGTGGGGGGCAAGGGAAGTCATGCCGGCGCTCTCGGGTGAGGTTCCCCGGTCCACGAATGCGGGGAGCTGAAGAAGTCACACCAGCTCCTGCCGGCAGTGGACTTTTATGCATTGGTACTGGAAGGGGGAGGGCAGTGGGCGGGATAAGGGCGTGATAGGGGCGTCTCCATAAGCATGGCTGGGTAAGTTTCCATCTCTTCGGATTGACCTCACCTGGCGCATGCTGGGTTGATCTGCACCTTCTCGGGCACAGGCTGCATTTTCCCGTGCACGGGTAAGTTGGTGATGAAGAACCCAGAAACAACAGGTACTGCTCCATCTTGTTCACCTTCCTCCATCTTGTCCCTTCTCCCTCACCCAAACAGCAGGGGGAGCTGCTTCCTGTTGGCCGTCTTGGCCCGCCCCCCACCACGTGACCTATAAAATGCCTCTGCTCTCCAGGAATGCTGTCATTCTATAATTTTGCCTGAAACCAACATCCTTACTGCACCTATCATGGGCTCATTTATTTCACATATAAAGAAGGTGGCCAAGGAAGTGATAGTGGCTAAAGTGGTCGAGTTTCTGACGGATGTGATAGAAAAATGGTGTGTCGACCAATTAATGACATATGCCCCACAACTAGCAACGGAAACCGTTATCGGCATGCTGAGGCTTCTAATCAAAAAGATGCTCACCTGTGTACTCAACGAGGCACTTTGCTTCTTTACAAGCTGCTGAAATGCTACAAAAACATCTCATGTTTTTCCTGAAGAAGAGGATGCGTAGACAAGCAACAGGTAATTCAAATATAACTTTCTATTTGGAAATCCAGCACGATATTTGCACAATTGTCGGGAAACTTTATCAGTTTATGAGTCCTGCACGTTTCCTTTAATTTCAGGAGGAAGAAAGTAATCCGGAAAAGTTTCCTGACCTACCCCTGCTGCTGCGATTTAACAACCACCAGGAAATTTTGATGACACTGCTCTCTGGAGCTCCTCCCTTTCCTCAGGGAGCAAAAGCAATTAAACAACAAAAATAAAGTGTTATTTGGCTGAAGTGAGGTCTCCTGGCTGTTTATGTGGTGGCTTGCTGCTCAGTACAGGGTGAGTCTCTGGGTTGTTTGCTGAGGAGGGGAGGCTCTCAATCTGGAGTAAACCCATTGCAGGGGACACCTCCACGGGGTCTGAGGATGAGGAGCCGGACTAGGTCTAAGGAAGGAGGACATTTCAGAGGCTGAAATTCTGGCAGTAAATACTGGGGGTGTTCGAGAACTTCTTCCTTCTGAAGGAGAAGTTTCAGGGAGGGATAAAGACAAACCCTGGGCGCCTTGAGGGGCATTTACTAATTTGAGAGGACTCTATCGGGAAGCAGAGTGACAATGGCCTCCTTGAAGACTGAGACCCCTGAATAAATGAGGCCCAGATCCCGTCCATGGGCTATGAGACCTGCAAGGGACACATTTTGGTTGGGACAGAGGGGAAGTGCAGCTCTGCAGCTGCAGAGGAAAACCCGGCAGTGTGAAAGCGGCCTTGGAGGGGCCCTGTGCACTGTGAATGCTTCTGAGCCCCAATGTCCTGTCCCTGCCTCTTTTTCTGGATTCTTCCGGCTCGGTTGTCTCTGCCATCTTCTGAGCTCTTCACGCTGCTCTCTTCAAGTTTCCCTTCTAGGCTCCAAGTACTCGAAAATCTTTCAGATCTGTGTCCCCACCCTTGTTTTTAGCACGTGTTGGGGCTCCAAGTCCCTGAAGGTTTCTGGCCTGAAATCCACCTCCCCAGCCACGCCGACTCTGCTCTAGAGACTCCACACTCCGCAAGGTTCCCAGGGCCCTGAGGGACAACTGAGTGGTCTGTGCACTTCAGGGCTCCACACTCGGCAAGGTCTTTCAAGTCCTCAGGGTCCCCCCCCCCAGTTTTTTCCACCTTTCTGGGCTGCAGTCACTCTATAAAAGCCAGTATATTATCCCCACCCCCACTCTCGTTCCCTCAGTTCTACGGGCTGCATGCTGGGCAAGGTCCTCCGGGCCTTGGATCCCCTCCCTCTCCCTATTCCCATGCTCCTAGTCAGCCCTGCTGGGGTCCACTATTTTCAGGAACTAACTGTTTGGACAAATGGAGGCAAGATGGCGCAGTTCCGGGTTCTTCACCATCAACTTTCCCGCACCTGGGAAAGACACCGGTCGACTGCGCAGGCAAAACCCGACCTCTGACGGAGAGAAACCGGAACCCGCCTAGCCACGCCTATCGACCCGCCCCCTACCCGCCTATGTCCCGCCCACTGCCCTCCCACTCCCGGGCCCAGGACATAAAAGCCGCTCCCGGCGGGCGCGCGGAGCGACCTTCCTGGGCCCCTCCTCGTGCGCGGGACCCGGGAACCTCGTCCGAGAACACCGGAGCGAACTTCCTTGGCCCCTCCTCCTGCACGGGACCCAGGAACCTCGCCCAAGAACG
>NW_016826106.1:0-28534 GCF_001698545.2 Rhinopithecus bieti
GCCTTGCGGTTAGATCACAGACTGCTGTGTTAGCAATGAGGGAGGCTCCGTGGGCGTGGGAAACTCCCGGCCAGGTGTGGGATATATTCTCCTGGTGTGCCCGTTTGCTTAAAGCGCAGTATTGGTGTGGGTGTCACCCGATTTTCCAGGTGCTGTGTGTCTCAGTTCCCCTGGCTAGGAAAAGGGTTTCCCTTCCCCCTTGCGCTTCCCAGGTGAGGCGATGCCTCGCCCTGCCTCAGCTCTCACTGGTCGGGCTGTAGCAGCTGACCAGCATTGATTGTCTGGCACTCCCTAGTGAGATGACCCCAGTACCTCAGTTGAAAATGCAAAATCACTGGTCTTCTGTGTCGCTCGCGCTGGGAGTTGGAGACTGGAGCTGTTCCTATTCGGCCATCTTGCTCCGCCCCCGGGATCTATAATGTTGAAATTTCTAATAGTAGAGTTATGCATCACATGTCCCTACAATTTTTCTGCAGGAAAAGATAATATTTCAATTGTCCATATGCATTTATCTTGTAAGAAATATCTACAAGGAAATCATCTAAACACACAGTTTATATCCATCAAAGGAAGCTCAATTTAATCACTTGATATTGTCTTGATCAACATAGATTAATTGATCTACAATTGGTCTCTAACTACAAATGGATATAATCAGACTGTATGTTAATAGTTCACTCATGAACCATTCCAAAACATTATCACTCTTCTCACTAACCTGTGAATAGACAACTCTGTTACTTGCTTTGCAGAGGACCTTTTATCATCATTGTTTTAGAAATGAATTTTATTGTGTATATTTAAAGTATACAGCATGATATTATAACATATATGTGTAGTAAATAATTACTGTATTAGAACAAATACACATACACATAATCTCATATAGTTACCCGTCTGCACTATCCCATGATGAGAGCAGATATACTTTACGCATTCAGCAAAAACCATGAATACAATACATTATTATTAACTATAGTCCTCATGTTGTACATTGAATATGTTATCTTGCTGATCCTACATATTTACTACTTTGCATTCTTTGACTTACATCTTCCCATTTCTTCCCCTGACCTTGACCTTTGTTACATCGGTTTATTCTGTCTCTATATATTTGACATTTTTTTCCTTTTTAGATTCCACATATAAATGAGATTGTATCATCAAATTTTACATTTCCAAAAATAGTCACTAACATCACAATCTTAATTCTAGTCTTTCAGAAACTGGTATCATTCTGCTGTTCAGAGTAAATGATCCACTTATCTGCATACTTGTTACTGCTCATCTTTTCTGGGTTTGATAAATATCAGCAAGGCAAGGCTTTTTCGTATGGGAATTTCATGTATTTCTTAATAATCACAGAAAATAACAATGCTAGCAATTTGGAAAATAATAAAGCCTAGTCTAAACTGAAAACCTTGTGGAATTGTCACTCATGAGGACCTTCAAATGGAGAAGCTTTTGTTAACTATTTTATCTCCAGCAAAAAGTAATCTTCAGCATCCTTATCCTCATCCTCCCAAAAAATCCCCAGAAAAAATTAACATATAAGCTACTAGATAAAGTGAATCTTGATTCCTTCGTGGAACTGCCATAAATTTCTGAGAAGAAACTTGATAAACCTTCTGAAAAAAAAATTCCAGATATTCTTACTTATATTTGCCTCCCCTTTTCTAAAACATACCTTTTGACTCATTAATCCCATGACTAATCTTCATAGCATTTATCTTGAAGGGGCTGTGCTGGTTTTGACATAAATGTGAAATATATTAAGGCCCACAGATGTGTATGAGGTAAGCTGGCTGGCAACAAATACAAAAATACATAAACTGATAACTCTTAAATTCTAATACAAATCAGAAAAATATACAAGATGGAGATATAAGAAGATTTTATTAACTGTTTTACTCAAGGAAAATGTAGGGTTGTTATTCGATTATTTGGGTCCTCACTTATGTTTTGAAAATTTAAGGCTTGAACAAACAATAATTTGTACAGTAGACTGATTATAAAAATTCCACCTCAAGGGTAATACAGCATTCAGGTTACAACATTAGCACTTTTCAATTTCTAACTAAAATGCATTTAATTGTTTACCAAAAGTAAAGATTCCAGAATAACTTGGAAAGTAAGAAAAATTAGTCAAATTATTAGAAACCTGGAAGCCATTTCCACAGTGTAAATAAAGCTACAACATAAATGTGTCTGGCCAAAGATCTGTGGTTGATATGCTTATTCAGTTTGTGAAATGAGTAGAATCATCATCCATAATCCAATTAGGGAAATAGTTTTCACTCCATCTAACTTATAGTAAAAGAAGTGGAGTTTAAAACAGCAATGACTGTTCTGTTTATAAAAATGATTTTCACATGCATTTTGTTTTGTTTTCTATAAGTACAAAAGAGTAAAAAATAGCAACTGCATAATACTGTAATATTATACTTATTTATTAATCAATAAAATAAGTTAAGAAAATTAAGATATATATGATAGAAGAACGCAACGGAAGAAATGTAATTATTTACTGAAAACTTACTATAAATGTGTAAAATTTAATAGCTTTTTCTAATAATCTGTTAAAATTATAAGCATTCAGCAAGGAATACATTTTAAAATAAGATTTTCTTTACAGTAAAAAACACTATTTGAAAGTAAGATAGCATGACACATCCTATGCAAAAATGTAGCAACTGTGAGCACAAATATGTGTAACACATGTAGAAATTGTTAACACCCTGACAGGGGCTAGTAAGAGCAGACACTTGAGAGAACAGAAACACTTTCCTCACTGTAACTAGATTTGCTGTCCTAAAACAACTCTATAATTGAGCTGTAATTAAACAAATGACAATAGGTTTAACCTAACCAAATGTTTATAGCTTCCTAGGGAAGGTTAAAAGTCAGAGAAACAAGAAAAATTTTTAAAGTACTTCATAGGTAATACCTTGGACTAGATTTTAAGATTACTAAAAAGTATTATAAAGTAATATCATTTTACATGTAAAGTAGGTGAAAGAAGAATCCACAAATACTTCGATGTAACAGAACATGAAGTACAGAAATAACAGTAGATACATAGAAGTTATAGTGAAACATTTAGTGATATTAAGTGATATTTTCTATTATTTGGAAAAATATGTATTATGTAATAGCCATCTGGGAAAATTTAAAGCTAAATGTATGCCTAATTTCTTAACCCAAATACAAATATTCCAATATTCCAAAATAACGTGTAACTAGATGAATATTATATGTGTAAAAATTGAACTTTGAAATTAAAGAACTACTGTTGTTTAAAAAAGCATTTTTGAATAAGCTATGCCTTCTACATGAGGACAGAAAACAAGAATTTATAAAGTGAGGATTAATATATTGACCACATACACTCCAGTTATGAGGAATATCAAACTATTAAAATATTTAAAATTTAACACTTGACAAGAATTGGTTTACATAGGGAATGCATTCCATAAATCAACATAGTAAAAGAAAAACTAAACCCATTGGAACAATGCATGATATAAATTGTCTGTACTTAGGAAAGAAATTCAAATTGTTGACAAATATTAAAGAGGTTCAACTTCATTTAAAATTGAACAACAAAACTTTTAAACAGAGGTCAAAATTATTGCATATTTTGTTTACAGTTGGAAAATACACATAATTATCAATATCCATTATTGCTGAGGTTGTAAGATTCTACAGAGAGGTACTTATATGTATTTTAATATGGATATAAATTAATGAAATATTTTGAAGGTTAAGTATGTGATTGCTACCCAAATATTAAATCATCACACATGTTCACTCTGAAATCCCTTATTTAGGTTAGATGGGGAATCATTAAAATAAATACTAATCTAAACCTTCTATTTCTTTTGAGTTTGTTCCCTAAAATACACTAATATTATAGCAATAATACAAATATTTTATGGCTTCTCAGAGATTCAGAATGATGTGAAATCTTCTAGTAACTAGAAAACTTTTGAGTTGTCACCCTAAGTGTTAGTATAACCAGAATATAGTTTCCAACCTGTGCTCATTCCAAGTCTAATGAATTAGAATAATGGGCTCATCACCTACATTATCTTAACAATTAACTACAATTCTAGTCTTATGATATTTATTATTTTATATAGAACTTGCATGTATATGTTTCCATATTCATCTATGTTTCCTACAGGGGAAGTGTCATTTTGTTCACTGTTGTATATTTTGCTTCCAGCAATTTTTTAAAACATGGTAGAAATGTGATAGATATTTGTCAAATTAGATATCAGCTGAAAAAAATTAAAGGTTTTTTCTTTTACTTTTCTGTTGTTCTAAATTTGAATCTTTAATTTTACTAATGTATATGAAATTGCAATTTATAATAAACATAAAAACAGTGGGGAAAAGAGTAAAGTCTAGCACTTGTACTTTTGTTTGTTTGTTAAAGAGATAAGGTCTCACTCTGTGGCTAAGGCTGAAGTGCAGTGGAGTAGTCATAGCTCAATGCAGCATTGAATATCCGGGATCAAGAGATATTTCTGTCTCCTGTGGAGACAGAACGTCTCTATATTTCCCAGGCTGATCTTGAACTCCTAGTCTCAAGCAATCCTCCTGCCTCCCCCAGGATTTCCAAAATACTTAGATTTTACTCATGAGCCACTGCACCTGGGTGAGACCCCTGATTTTAAAGATGAAATTTTACTTTAAAAGCTTTCTCATGAAGGGACATTAACAGTAGCTTACTTCATAGTATTTTCCCAAATTTTATAAGATATTTGAACTAGATAAACTTAGAAATGTTTTTATTTTCTTCTAAATGTATTCTATATTTCCCTAATAACAAAATGTAACAAGAAAAGGAATCAACAAATGGCTTAGTAAGTTACAGAAATACTTCCCCAAAATCTCTTAATCTTATCTGAATGAAGGTTTATAGCTCTGTTTTTCATTTACTCTTTCTCAACAAGATCTCTCAAGGAGGTAAGCTTAACTTTAGTTTCAGAAAATAATATGTGGAAAGAAGGCCATGATTTTTCTCTGTACCCCAAGATATCCAAAATTTCACCTGTGGCAGGATGGTCACTGGTAAAGAAATAGTTTTGAAAATTGAGATGATATTTTCTGTCACGGTAAACATCACAGAGGATTTGCATCTGGTTAGCTTATATTCCTTTTGAATCAAACTTTAATCCCTATTTATTTGCTAAAATATGTCTACGTGAGCTAAATGTGGCAAAATTTTTATAGTCGAAATTTCACAAATACTAGTTCTCTGTAGCTCACAACATAACCTGGTAAATTACATGGAATTTATGTGAAACCAAGTGCAGATTTAATGATATCAGAGAAAAGTTTCTTTCAATCAACAGTGTAATTGCCATAAAATATCTTAATTCCTCTCAAACACTAATGCCTCCATATCGCTTATTCAAAATAATGTTAGTGTCATGTAATGTGCATAAAATTAGGTTCTTATATTTATATTACAATCAAATCTATAAAAGAGGCTACAGACTTGTTTCTTTAATTTCAGAGGATATTCACATTATTCCCAGGAAGAATAACTATACCCAAATAAAAGGAGTACAGCATAGTAGAGGACAGTCTCTGACCAAGCTAATACCTGGCACCATCACTTACTAGTGTATGTCTTTTGATGGACTCTTAGCTGCTAATGTGCAGCAATTTTCTTATCCATAAAATTTGGATACAAATAGGACATAATTATGGCTACTGTAAAGATTAAGTAGTATACTGCATGTAAAATGTTCAGAATCACTGTAGAGTAAACAACTATATCAGTTATTTTATTACTACTACTAGAAATTATTATTAATATTAATACTATTACATCTTAAAGATGAGAGTGATATCAAATTTTCTCCAACTGCATCTACATTCTCACTTTTAATTTGTTCTATACTTTCTTTCCCAGTGAACCCAACTCAGTTTTAGAACAATAGTGCATATGTGGTGAATACTGGCACTTTCAAATGGACCATGTAACACTAAGTATAAGGAAACCATTGATACATATCAACATGGGTGTGTTTACAAGGAGAATTTCTCTAGAGCAAGTGAAAAAAAGTCAGAAAAACGGGGAATACACAAAATAATGTGCTGAAATAGAATAAAGGTAGGACTTGGAGTAAAGAAGAAAAATAAGTGCCTGAAACACCTTTACATTTTCCACTCTGCATCCCTAATCCAGTTTTGTGTCATAAATACACTGGTCATCATATAATTCAAGATGATAATTTCTGTAAATTTACTCAGAGTTCATCTGTCTCTTTTGGATTCCTCACAATATAAATCATCTTTTGTTTTCCAAAAAATCGGTTGACATCTTAATTTCACTGGGCAAGATGGAACTGCCTTTGGGGCACACATTCTCCAAGAAATACAGATAACCCTTTTCACCCAAAGAGTCTGTGGAGTTTGAATCCAGGAGTCACTGATGGTCTTCTGGACCTCACCCTTATCCCAGACTTGCTTCAACTCTTGTATGTATCCTCTGTGAGTCAGATCTTCTGAAAACAGAAAAGAAAAAAAAAAGAAAAGAAAAAAAAAAAAAGAAAAAAAAAAAACACTTGAAAAGCATTCTCTCATTTTAGCTCTAACCACAGACAACTCAGGCTTGAAACCACAAATCTCATATATTTTCACTGTGAGTGCTTGAATGCAGACACTAGTTATGGTGAAAGGGGGTTATGGGATATTTTCAACTCACAGCTCAAACAAAATATATTAGGTAACTTTTACCTTTAATGCATCAGCAAGGAAGTAACAAAAGTTATTAATAAAGAAAGAGAATTATAATGGTAAATGAACATAGCTTTATACCATAAGCAACTGTAACATTGAATAAAATACATGAATAATTTTTTTTTGAGGGGCAATTGATAATAGACAGTTCTGGAATGGAATTCTTTAAATAAAAACACATGAGGAAAGTTTCACATTCACAGATGACTCAAGGAGAGGATCCCTATTCTACTAGGTGGTGGTGTTGACCTTGATATGACATATGCTCTCCCGACCAAAGGCAGAGTGACCTTCACATGCCATGTGCTCTCCAGACCAAAGCCAGACCTAGGTTGTTTCGGTAAAGGACCAACAATGTGCCTCAAGGAGAGGATGCCTATTCTACTACGTGGCACTGTTGACCTTGATATGACATATGCTCTCTGGACCAAGGGCAGAGTGACCTTTACATGCCATGTGCTCTCCAGACCAAGAGCAGTGAGAGACCTGGAAATGCCATGCAGTCCAAGGGCAGAGAGTGACACTCACTGTGGAGGGGGAATCCTTTGTTTCTATAAAATCACGAAGACGCCTTCCTGTGAGCTATCTCCCCAGTTATTAAGACATTCCCCCATCTTGCCAAACAAGATTACTTCCCTAAATGGTAAAGCTTTCTGTACAATGCACACACAGACAGGATAAGAGATATGATGATCACAGACAGGAAAAGAGAAATTTACAATGGGAAAGTTGTAGATCCTGTTGCTGACACCACACTGGGGCAGTCGGAGGCTGGGGTCAGTCCAGAAGCCTTTGGATAACACCGGGGGTAGCCCCGGCCAAAAATCCACAGTTGCCCCAAGACTTCTTCCATTCCTACACGATGACTATTTCCTCCGTGAAAGGAAGCTGGTTCGAATGTGGCCAATATGCCTAGTAACCCGTGGGTATTGGGGGGATCCTCCATTTTCTCCTCAGTAAGCCTGACATCCGAGTCTTTAAGAATGCCAACCATGCTAATTGTATTTTTAAATGACTTATGGGGGCCCATTATTGATTTCATTTGATACTAAAATGGGGGCCGAGATCTTTGGAATGAAAGGACAGATTTTGAGGTTCACTCCACACTTACCACACCAATGATTCTACCTTCCATTCTCGTCTTGATCCCTGATGAGAACACCCAACTGAAACGGCTACATTGTCTGGGGTGTATACCATGGGGTTCGTAGTCTCTTGCCAAGAAAGAATTCATGACACTGACATATGTGGGTAGGTTAAGGAGCGGAAAGTTTAATGGACAGAAAAAAGGAGAGAGGAGAGCAATTCCTTGCAAGATAGAGACGACGGAAAAGGAGGAGGTGGCAGACTGCAGCAGGTTTATAGGCAGGCTGGAGAATGTGGTGTCTGATTTACATAGGGCTTACAGATTGATTCAACAGGTATGACGTTTACATAGTAATTGGTGAAGGCTAGTGGTCCCACCCTAATCTTATTATGCAAATGAGCTTTCCAATTGATCAGCGCCATCTTGTCTGGTCTCTACATGTGGCTGACAAAGAGAAAGGAAGATGGAGCCACCATCTTGAACATGTCTAGTCTCTAGTTCCTGCTGGCATTCACCTGTGCAAACTTCCAGCTTGCTTGTCTATGTCTGCAGCTCAACTTTACAGGCTGCTGTTTGTTAGAAAATATTTTGGGGCTGCTTTTCGTTAAAGAGAAAGCCTTACCGAGGACTCCCACACCCTTACTATTTGCCTAAGTGATTTCTTTTTAACTCCTATATCAGTATGTAGAATGCTGATAAGGTTTGGCTCTGTGTCCCCACCTGAATCTCATGTGGAATTACAATCCTTCTGTGTTGGAGGAGGGGCTTGGTGGGAGGTGATCCAATCATGGGGGCAGGTTTCCCCTTGCTGGTCTCATGATAGTGAGTGAGTTCTCACGACATCTGGTTGTTTTAAAGTGTGTGGCACTTCCCCCTTGCTAGCTGTTTGTCCTTCTCTGATATGTGAAGATATGCTCCCTTCCCCTTACCTTCTGCCATGATCGTAAGTTTCCTGAGATCTCTCGAGTCATGCTTCCTGTATAGCCTGCAGCACTGTGAGGCAATTAAACCTCTTTTTTTTTTTTTTTTTTTTGCAAATTATCCAGTCTCAGGTAATTATTCATAGCAATGTCAGAATGGACTACTCCAAGATTGTTCCAGTTTAGCAGCATTTCTGCCTTCACAAGAGTAGTTTCACAGGAGTTGTGCTAAAAAAAAAAAAAGTCTACAGACTCAGTAGGTCACAGAATAAATGATAGATGAGGAAAGAAAATGGGAAGAAATGTTGGGTGATAGGGAACACAGTGTGATTACAAAAATGGATGGAAATTGTAATTGGAACAAGCAAATGGAGAAACTAGGGTAGTAGCATGATGGAAAAAGTTTAATCTATATACATTTTGTGGACATGAAAAGAATAATAGAAATTCAAATGGAACTATAGAATGTTTGAACCATGTAACAAAGGCTTTTACAAATTTGTAACTGAGATCCAGAAGGTATGATGGGACAGTATCAAGGAGCGTGAGGAGGGTACTATGAGTGTATAACTGGGAAAAGTACAGAAAAGGACTCCTATGGGAAAAGCAACATAATGGCAAATATTAGCAACTTCCAGATTAGAGGGATATTAAGATCATGCAATAAGTTTTGGATAAAGAAAAGGAATTTGGGCAAGATTTTTTGTTTTTTGAGAAAAAGTGAGTATTGAATAGTAGTGGTGGTGGTGGTGGTGGTGGTAGTAGCAGCTAGTATTAGGTAGGGGAGAGAGTTAATGTTTGTACATAGGAAAATATTTTTTGTCATTGTCCTGTATTTTTAAGTGCAGTGCACATGAATAGTTCTTGTTTAATACGTAATGTTAATTTACACAATTTTATCTTCTTTCCATTGTCAAATCTTTATATATAACTTTCTAACTCAGTTGAAACAGAAGGAAGAAGGTAGTTGGTCTCTTTTCATTATTATTGTCTACGCTATCCCTGCATTCATGACTTTGGAACATTTTTTGTGCCATCTCATTTTACTTATTTGGAATTTTCTATCTTTTTAAATTATATTTAGGATACATAACTTTTGTTAGATATATGTATTAGAAATAGTTTTTTTTTCAGTAATATGACCATAATTTTATTTATTTACTTTTTTTATTTTATTTTTTTTATTTGTCTAAGTTTTACTATTTTTTTAAATTATACTTTAAGTTCTAGGGTACATGTGCATAACGTGCAGGTTTGTTACATATGTATATTTGTGCCATGTTGGTGTGCTGCACCCATCAACTCATCAGCTTTTTTAAAGCAATGGATTGTCTTATTACTCTATTAATTATGTTTTTTAAAAAAATTTAGATTTTATTTTGGAGACCGAGGGTACATGTGCAGGTTTGTTGCAAGAGTATATTGTGTGATGCTGAAGTTTGGGTTGTAAATTCCATCACTCAAGGAGTGAGCGTAGTGCCCAATAGGTAGTTTTCAACCCGTGTTCCCACCTTCCCCCACCCTCTAGCCATCCACAGTGTCTACTGTTCTCATCTTTATGTCCTTGAATGGCCAATGTTTAGCTCCCACTTATAAAAATGAGATCATGTAGTATTTTATTTTCTGTGCAAGTGTTAATAGTGCTTAGGATTATGACCACCAGCTGTATTCATCTTGTTGCAAAGGACATTATTTCATCCTTTTTTATGGCTGTATAGTATTCCATGATGTGTATGTACCACATTTTCTTTATTCAATTTACTGATGATAGGCACCTATGTTGATTCCATGTCTTTACTGTTATGAATAACGCTGCAGTAAACATATGAGTACATGTGTATTTTTGGTAGAAAAAATTATTTTTCTGTGGGTATGTACCCAGCAATTGTGCTAGGTTGAATGATAGCTGTGTTTTAAATTCTTTGAGAAATCTCCAAACTACTTTCCACAGGGTCTGAACTAATTTACATTCCCAAAAACAATTCATAAGCCTACCATCTTCTCTGCAGCCTCATCAGCATCTATTATTATTTTACTTTTTAATAGTAGCCGTTCTAACTGGTGTGAGATGTTATCTTATTGGTGTTTTGATGTGCATTTCTTTGATGATTAGTGGTGAAGAACACTTTCACATATGTTTGCTGGCTACTTGTATGTCTTGTTTTAAGAAGTGTGTGTTTGACACTGTGTCATGGCTCACACTTGTAATCCCAGCACTTTGGGAGCTCAAGTGAGAGGACTGCTTGAGGCTAGCAGTTTGAGATCAGCCTGGTCAATAGAGTGAGATCCAGTCTAAATTTAAAATAGTTGTATGTGGTGGTGCATGCCTTTGTCCTAGCTACCCAGAAGGCTGAGGCAGGAGGATTGCTTGAGCCTGGGAGGTCGAGGCAGCAGTGAGCTGTGTTAGTGCCACTGCACTTCAGCCTAGGTGACAGAGCCAGATCCTGTCTCAAAGAAAAATAAAAAGTGTTCTGGTTCGCTACTAACATTTTATTGGGGTTATTTTCTTTTGGCTTGTTGATTTGTTTACTTACCTTAGAGATTCTGGATTTTAGAACTTTGTCAGATGTGAATGTATTCTT
Organism: Rhinopithecus bieti; assembly: GCF_001698545.2. Lineage (NCBI taxonomy): Eukaryota > Metazoa > Chordata > Mammalia > Primates > Cercopithecidae > Rhinopithecus > Rhinopithecus bieti. The sequence continues at coordinate 11,349 of NW_016826106.1, forward strand.
CCATTCTGTAGGTTGTCTGTCTACTCTGTTGATAGTTTCTTTTGCTGCACCAAAACTCTTTAGTTTAATTGGGTCCCATTTCTGATTTTTTTTGTTGTTGTTGTTGTAATAGATTTCACGGACATAGCCATAAATTATTTGCCAAGATCACTGTTGAGAAGGGTATTTCCTAGTTTTTTTCCCCAGGATTTTTATAGTCTTACATTCAAATCTCTAATCTATCTTGAGTTAATTTTTGGATATGGTGAAAGGCAGAAGTCCAGTTCCTTCTTTCGCATATGGCTAACCAGTTATCCCACCACCATTTACTGAATGGAGAATTCTTTCCTTAAAACTTGGTTTTCTCAGCTTTGTTAAAGATCAGATGATTCTAGGTCTGCAGCTTTATTTCTGAATTCTCTATTCTATTCCATTGGTCCATGTATCATACTGATACACTAATAATGTTCAAGGTAAGACTCTCAGCTCACTATATGCAAGAAAGCCTATTACCAATACATTTATTGAAAACAATCAGAGGCAATTGCTTAATATTACAGTTGCCTCATTGTTTAACATCACATTTGTCTGATATTGTAATACTAGTTGTGGCAAAAAAGTGCCTGGTTTAAAACATAAAAAGAAGACTTTAGAAATGAGATATCCATAGAAAATTTTAGAAAGCTCTGACATATTCTTTGTAATGTACAAGGCAATGGGCATGTTCAGGGTTGTGCATATAGCCAGGAAAGACCTGCAAGTATTTCCTCCTCTCATGTCTTGGTCATCTTGAGGACCTGCACAAGGGGGCAAGAAGTCTAAGATTGAGTTGTAAGCTGCCAAAATGTTGAAGGAGTGCCATACCACATACACGGATTCCCTTGACAAAGAGTAGAAAAAATATCGGTTTAAGGTATTTAAGGAGATCTCTGAATAATTGCTAATAGATCACTAAAGTATCAAAGCATGGACTGTGAGGACACACAATGTAAGAAATAAATACTTTATATATTACTTATAGAATTAATCTAAAGAAGGTCACTAACAGAAACAACAACAAAAAGTAGCAAAACAACAACATCAACAACTGAAATATTATTCCAGAGAGAAAGAAAGTCAACTTTTCCAGCTGCACACTATGTTATATAAAAGTTTTCAATATTTGGAAACATAGAAGACACACAGGGACACCAGAGAATATAGTTCATATACAGAAGGGGGAATGTCAATAGAAACAGTCCTTGGGGGTACCAGATGTTTGACTAAGGAAGGAAATAATTTCATCTTAATCATTGTAAATATAAAGGAATAAAGGAAATGATAATTTAAGGATCTTTTAAAATATATGGCAATAATAATTTGAGCAAGATTAAATTATTAAAAGTATAGAAAATCTAGGCTTGTAAAAAATAACTAAGGTTAAAAATGATTACCTAGGTCTCAACAGCAGATATGAGCTAACAGAAGAAAGAAGCAATAAATATCAACATAGGTCAAATGAAATTGCCTCTGTGAGGAACAGAAAGAAAGAATAAAGAAAAATTGTCTTAAGAAATAATTTGCAATATGTTTTTCTTAATTTTCAGATAGCTTGCCTGCGCTAAGTTAATGTACACGTCTTAGTTTTCTTTTAGATTTCTCCAGTTAACTACACGTTTGATTGGCACCTCAGGCATATCATTTGACTGGTCACCATAAGACAGTCTCTGGAGACTCTGGTCTTCATAGGAGAAATACATGAACACTAAGCACATTTAAGCTCCAGGGAGCATACAATGTGAACATGGCTGTACCAGAGGAACATTGCTGTATGTTTGTTTCCCTTTTACTTTTGATTTTCTGTATCCTAAGGGACATAACAGCTTTCCAAACTTGAGGGGCCTCCTGAGCATTTGTGTAGCCTATTACAAAGCAACTATAACTACCAACTTGCCAGAGAGACTTTCTGCTTTAATGATAAATGCTGTCATAGTTTTTAACTGTTTCCACATATGGATATTTCCCTAGATGCTGCAGTGAAAAATGATCATTTGTGATTTTGTAGAAAATTAGTTACAACAGGTTTTTAATTCCAATCTGCACTATATTATGTACTGTAAGATGGTATTCAAGATAAAGCAGGTGGAAGTAAATGAGAAAGGAAAATGCATAAACATGTAAATAATGTTACACATTTCTAAAAGACATGTGGACATTTGAATTAATGTGAATTTCTAGTAGAGGAGTAAATCATCCTAGAAGATACACACACACACACACATACAAATACATACAAACACACACACACATATATACACACACAAAAAGCTATAGTCAATGTGCTACTTTTTAAGGAAAAACATTGAAAAGTTATACTAAAGGGTGGTGTCTGGTTATGCAACTTGTGCTAAAAACAATTTTATAGGAAGATATTCTAAGAAGGAAGCTGAAGTGAATGAAGGGTAGGCAAAAACTGTAAATAGACTGACCATCTCTAAAGTCGGAAGCTTCAGGAACAAGAGTAAACATCTGTGAAATTATTAAGAGACTAGAGAAGATCTACAGGAACATCTGATCTCCTCTGGAAATTTATTGGGAGTTTGCTGGAATTCTGCCCCTTCTTGTTGGTGCTCACAGTCTGATGAAGGAGGCTGACAGAAAAATAAACAAAATGCAAAGAATACGGTAAGAGTTCTATGAGACACTTAATGACTGCTTGTCTGAAGTATTAGAGTTAAATAAAGGAGACAAGGATAATGCTGGGATTTCTTACTTTAATGGCTGGGTGGCTGTTGTTTCCACCAAATAAAATACAATCAAGTAGAGGAGAATGAAAGAACTCACTGAATTTAGTTTGAGGTATATTTATGTGATGTCACTAAAATGCATTGATATATATATAATATGTAGTACTTTCAATAAAGACTGCATAGAAAATACCATGATATTGAACGGGCAGGTTCCAGCAAGGGGCTTTGTGGACTGACCCAGAAACAAGCAAACAATCAAAGCCTAGGCTCTCAGAAGGAATCACGTATTTATCTAGTCCAGAAACAGATAGAATAATGGTGCCAACGTGTAGTTACAGAGGTTTGGGAAGATATTCCTATTGCCTTGGCTGACTGACTGCTGAAGATAATGTCAAGAATGGCCTTATTGAAACAAATGGATGTCTCTAGAGTTTCATTCAAATTAAGCCTGAGAGGAGACAGAGAAGACTTTCTATGAGGGAGGGTTGACTGCACAAGCAGATCACACTTTGGGGGGTATTCTCCATAAATTTCTTGGTGTCTCACTTCTGACACCCAAATAGAAAGCTTCTCTTGGTTAGCGGGAAGTCACTTTACTTCTTTTCTCTTGGTATAGATTAGAAATGTTGCCATCTTATAAGTAAATTCATGGGAAACTAAATGATAATGGTTTTTAAATATTTATATATATTTATTACCAAGCACAATTATGCTTGTTTGTAATCTTAAGCAATGTTGCTTCACTAAAATACATTTCTAGGTGGGTTAAGTTGTTTCTTATAACTACAACTCTATGCTTAACATTATAACGTTATACCCTATTATTTTCCGCTGGCATCTTGTGTATCTGATTCTCCCAGAAACAGATATATTAATGGTACATGGCAAAGCATAATTACAAATGAAAAACGGCCATTTAAGGAGTTGCAAAGAGCAAAACTTAATAAATACTTTTAAAGCTTTCATGCTTTGAATGTTAAATATTTGCTCATTTTGTGTAAGTTCTGATCTGTGGGGTTACAGGCTTCATCTGTTCCATGACTCTGTGTTCTAATAGGAGTTGAAGCTCTGAGTGCTTCTAACACGTTTTGTGACACATTAACTTTTTTCAATTCTTTACTATGAAACACTTCAGTCGTTCACTCACATAGGCCCAGCATAGTGTATCTTTACTTGTAGAATGCAGATACCATAAACAAGAAAACATTCTCCCACACAGGTATTATTTGGACATCGAGGCAAGAAGCATTGTCATTAGAAATACGTGTTAATATTTATAACAATATGTGATAAGGATATATTCATCAAGATCTCTTAATCTTTTACATCAGTGAAGTTCAGGACCAGAAATTGCCATAATAGGAGAAAATATAAATAAATGTGTAGTAAGTATTCTACACTCTTGGTGGGAGGTAGACACTGGATTCTAGGAAGAAGGATAGAGAGCTGTTATCAAAATTAAAAGATATGATCTAGAGCAAGAGTCATCTGAAGCTACTCTTGCTGTATATATTTTTTAAAAGGCTGATTTATAGATGCTTTGCTCTTTACTCTCATAATGCAAGTGAATGCAAGAGCCAGAGGCAGAGCTGAGTTTATAGATTAAATCCATCAATTTATAGAAAATAAGCTGGACTTATTAATTGATGTTCTTATTTATTGCAATTTTAAACCATTTGCTGGAATTGGGAAATAAAATCTCTCATTACTTTTACATGGTTGTGTTACTCTGTTCATCTTTAAATCTTCTTAAGTAGTTAACCTAAAATACGCATACATTTGCCTTTGATGCATAATAAAGCATTTATTGTCTTTAATTTTGATTCTTTTTATTCCTTAATGTTAGGGAATCTTATTCTGAATTACTGATTAAGTTATACTTCCTAAGGATAACAGTATTATTTAAAAGTAGTTGCATGTTGAAACACCTGTTAATCATTGTGTGCATGAACGTGTGTGTTCATGTGTCTTTGTCTTCATATTTTATGTAAATTTCCTTGAAAACACAGCTTGGCTTTTGTTCTAAGACTGTTGGTGTCACAGAATCCAACACTTGCTTTGGCACAGGGTGAAGTTACATTATTACTAACTACTTTTCTTAGAGGAAATAGAAATTATATAGTAGAATTAAAGGAACTTTCAAAACTCAGAAAAAATAAAAAAATAAATACACTAAATCTTTTCATTTTCAGAAGAATATGTGGGAACTCAGAATGGTGAAATGGTTTACCAGGAAATGTATGTCAGCTCTTCAGGTAGGCTATTACACAGTATGCCTGGATTCTCCCACATGCAGAATCATGGAAAAATCACATTGTAATCCTGCTTTGCCTGGCTACTTTGAACTAAACATACAACCTCTCAAGTTTTAACATGGGAGACAATGCTACACATTACCACATCTCATCCTTCTTCCTGATTGGTATTCCTGGTTTGCAAGATTTTCACTGCTGGATTGGCATCCCTGTCTTCCTCTTGTTTGTCCTGACCCTGCTGGGGAACAGTGTAATCATTGTTACTGTCAAGTTAGAGCCAGGCCTTCAGCAGCCTACGTATTTTTTCCTTTGCATGCTGGCAGTGAATGACATGGCTCTTGCCTCTTCCACAGCACCCAAAATGCGTGGAATCTTCTGGTTTGATGCTCCCAGGGTTGTCTTTAATATCTGCCTAGCACAAATGTATTTCCTCCACACATTTTGCATTATTGAGTCAGCCCTTCTTGTTGCCATGGCCTTTGACCGCTTTGTAGCTATTTGCATCCCACTGTGTTACACAACCATCCTGACGACACCAGTGGTTGTTAAAGTGGGTGCCATTGGTGTAATTCGAGCTATCCTAATGGTTTTGCCCTCTCCTCTTCTTATTAAGAGGCTACCGTATTACACCAAATATGTCATCAATCACGCGTATTGTGAGCACATGGCTGTGGTGAAGTTGGCCAGCGCCAACACCTTCATTAACAGAGCATATGGAATCTCTGTGGCCCTTTCAGTGATGATATTGGACCTAGGGCTCATTGCCACATCCTATATCAAAATCCTTCAGGCAGTCTTTCATCTTTCTTCCCAGAATGCCCGCTGTAAAGCACTGGGCACCTGTGCTGCTCATGTCTGCACTATTCTTGTCTCCTATATGCCTGCACTTTTTAGCTTCCTAACTCACCGCATTGGCAAGAAGGTACCTCCAAGTATCCACATAATTTTTGCAAGTTCGTACCTTCTAGTTCCCCCCACAGTCAATCCCCTGGTATATGGTGTCAAGACCAAGCAGTTAGAGACTAAGTGATGGGTCTGTTTTTCTCAAAGAAAAAGATTTCTAGTAAGTAAAACATGGAAATAGCAGCCCTGGTTTGTATTCTGGCTCTTAAAGACATGGCTACCCTGCGGAATACCTCAAATCAGGTCTCCAAAGTTCTCTTTCTTGCTTCTTATATGCCTTGTATGCCTTGTAGCAGAAATAGTTGATGTTGTACATTCACTTCGTTTGATACTACCATTTGTCAGTTTTTTATGTTTTCGGTTCTTATCTATTTGAAATAAAAATAAATCAGAAATTGTCAAAGTTTGGAAGACATTTATTTTAATAATTATTTTATTACTTTAGATATGATTTAATATTGATAATTTTGTTGTTATTTTATATTTCATCCACAAATGTGAAATAACTAAATAAATGTTACAAAAAAATTGAAGAATTTCAGTTTGTTGGGTCAGACTTCTTTTTGAAAATGATGTCACCACTGGGCATTTAGGATGCATAAGTTTTATTAGCTATATGTATTGGAAATCGTTTTTTAAAACTACGGATTATCTTATTACTATATTAATTATGTCTTTTTAAAAAATTTTAAATTTTATTTTAGATACAGAGGGTCCCATTTCTGATATTTTTGGGGTTTTTTTGGCAATAGATTTCAGGGGCATACCCATAAATTATTTGCCAAGATCACTGTTGAGAAGGGTATTTGCTAGTTTTTTTTTTTTTTTTTCTAGGATTTTTATAGTTTGGAATCTTTCATTCAAATCTTTAATCTATCTTGAGTTAACTATGGGTAAATGTAGACGGCCAGTTTCATTCTTTCACATACGGCTAACCAGTTATCCCAGCATTATTTATTAAATGGAGAGTTCTTTCCCTAGTACTTGTTTTCCTCAACTTTGTTAAAGATCAGATGATTGTGGGTCTGCAGCTTTATTTCTGAGTTCTCTATTCTTTGGTCCATGTGTCATTTTGATACACAACGTTCAAGGTAAGAGTCAAATCAAGAACACAATCTCATTCACAACAGCCACAAAAATTTTAATACATAGCAATACAACCAACGAAGGAGGTGAAAGACCACCGGTATTTCTGTCAAACCTGCAACGTCTCTATTCACAGAAAAAGAAAAAAAAAACTATTCTAAAATTAATATAGAACCAGGAAAAAGCTTGAAAAGCCAAAACATTCTAACTAAAACAAAACAAAACAAAACAAAACAAAAAACACAAAACCAGAGGCATCACATTATCCAACTTCAAACTATATTATTAGGCTATAGTAATTAAAATAATACAGTACCAGTACAAAAACAAACACAGAACAATTATGTTTTGATGGTCCACAGTTCATATTTGAATATAGTTCAACGTAGCATTTTTTTCTTTTATGACTGGTGTCTTTTGTGTCCATGTAAGTTTTCTTATGTTTTCTGTACACTATAAGTTTTCTTATGTTTTCCTGTAAAAAGCTTATTTATTTATTTTACTTTCTATGTTTGCATTAGCACTGCATATGGAACCAATTTAGCATACATTGTGGCAGAAGGGTTCTGACTTTCACACACACAGATTCAGCAGACTCAGAAGTATTTATTAAATCAATCATCTTTTTTCCACTACAATGCCCTGACAATTTTGTCAAAATTACTGTTAGTTATAAATGTGTAAATATATAGGAAATTAGTGAAACTAATACGTATTCAGTACACTGTAATTTAAAACATTAGAAACATTGAGAATTAAAATATTTTATTTCTTTATAAAAACACACTACTGAGAGTAGTTTGAACAGTGTTTGTCTTAGATGTCTTAGAGCAAAAATTTTTTCTATACATTGGCGAATTGTTGTACTGTTAAGTTTGGATGATGTTCAACATTTATTATTGGCACTTTAATGTCATGAAATATCCCTGAGAATTCCTGAATCACAAAGGATTATCATTCAGAGATAAGGAGGCAATACTTTTTGATGTGGCACTGTCTATGTGTGAAGTGAAGAATAGATGTACAGTGAGCCATTATGAAAGACTTTGAAATAAATGAGGTGATTTGTCATGGATCATGCACATCTGTTATTTACAGAGTATTTTGTAGATTGAAGAAGCAGCATCAAAGACCATGTATAATGAAATTGCTCACAGTTCATACAGCTTTATTACTGAAATTGAAACTATGTTTCTAGGGGTTAGTTGCTATATAACTCAAGTATGATAATTGAAGTTCCTATATACTAGAGTCATGGAGAGTAAATAAAATTGAACACAATATAAGAAGAAAGTGTTTCAGACAATGGACAATATATATACTTATGCATGTAAAATGCTATCCTTCCACAAAGAGAAACTCATGAAGTGACGTTTACATTCTCACCAGAATTCTATTTGTAGTTTCCTAACATAAAAAGAAGCAGAATACACACTGAGACCTTCAGTTGTACTGGTTGAGGAAGAAAGGATTACAGTATAATGTAACTGTGGTAGCTGGAATCTTCAGGGCAAGGTACTGGAGAGGAAGAAAGTTGCCAGAAAAGAGTTAAGAAATCTGCATATAAATTCCCATAATCTGTAAACTGCACTTGTGCAAAACAAAAGTCTGGGAGAGTAAAGCAACTGGGATGGTGTGAGATGCTTAAGGAAGCGAAGAATTACTCAGTGCCAGATGTTAGAGTACTGAACAACTAGAGTGAAGAGATCTCTCTGAACATTACCTGCAGTCAGTTGGAACTGACTATCCTAATGGTTAATCCTTAATAATTAAACCACATTAGCAGTAGATTAATGGCAACTCTAGAATCATGGTACGGAAACCTAAAAGGAAACTTGGAAAGAATCAAGGCAATCTTCTAATATAATTAATTCTCTAGCAGGACAAAATACAAGTTTACCCATATCACAGACTTGCACATGTATGCCCAAATTTAAAATAGAAGTTAAATCATTTAAAAATGCAAATATTTCAAGAAGAATTAAAAAATACAAACTTTCAGTATTGTAGCACTCATAATGTTAAGCATGAAAATAATGCTAAGTAGGTAAAGAAAGAGACAAATGACAACAGCAGATAAATAAATAAATAAAAACATGCCTGCAGATATTACAGATATTTAGATGCTAAAATTATAACATAAATGCTGGAATTAGCAGATATACTTTTATGAATACATAAAACACCAAAGAAAAAACTGATTATAATAAGTGAATAAATGGAGAACTGCCACAGATAAATAAGTATAAAAAAGTACAAAATAATAACTATAGAAATAAAAATACAAATATGAAATAAATACTTTGGGCTTCACTGCATATTATTAGATACTAAAAAAGATTAGAAAAATTCGAGGTATTAAAATTTAAAAAATTCCACCAAAATGAATGAAATAAAATATTTTTTAATGAACAAAGCATCAGGAATCTCTGTAGTAATACCAAGCTGTCTACAAAATAATTGGACAACCAGTAAAAGGAGAATAAGATTAAGCAATTGCCTATTTCTTTTTTTAGTTTTAACAAAATACTGACCCAGGTTCAAGAAATTCAATAAATTACAGTAAGGATAAACATACAAAAGTGGCACACTTCCATATATGACAGTGAGATAGGTAATTGCTAAATAATAATGAGACAGTGAAATAGGTAATGGCTGAAAATAATCTTAATGTACTCAGTGAAAAAAAGGCAAATAATGTTCATGAATTAGTAATAAGGATTACTGATTATTTCCTATTAGAAACATTTCAAATCAGTAAACATAGTAATATATTTTAAATTTTAATAAAATTTATTCTATTAGTCTATATGTTTAAAAGAAAATGCTTCATAAATTAAGGTGAGTGAGGAATGACTTCTGAAAAGCACTTATATCTTGGTAAATCTACTAATTTATAAAATAATTTAAAAAGCACCAGTAACAATATTAAACCAATATTTTCAGAATCCTGGAACTTAAGCAAAACCTAGCAAAAATTTGAGGACCATTTATTCAAAAGAAAACTGCTAAGCTTTAATAATAAGGGAAGTACTTGCAACATTTTAATTTGTCTTACTTCAATTCCTCTAAGAAATACTGCAATATTCTTGAAAACCATCACTTTCAGAAATACAGTAACTGTAAAAACTTGTAGGCATGTGGTCAACAAAAGGGGCAGAGTAGTATTGGAACTCCACAAAAATTCTCCTCACCTCAAGCATTATTACTATTAGAACTCTGTTAGCTCCTCAAACAAACAAAAAAACACTCAGGTGCATTGTCCTTTGATCTGATTCTCAGCTCACTGTGTGCAAGAAAGCCTATCACCAATGCATTTACTAAGAACAATCAGAGGCAATTGCTTAACATCACAGTTGCCTGATTGTTTTGCATCACATTTGTCTGATGTTGTCTGATATTGTAATACTAGTTGGGGCAAACAACAGCATGGCTGAAAACTTAAAAGGAAGACTTTAGAAATGAGATCTCCATAGAAAATTTTGAAAAGCTCTGACATATTCCTTGTAGTTTACAAGGCAATGGGCATGTTCAGGGCTGTGCATATAGCCAGGAAAGACCTGCAAGTGTCTCCACCTCTCATGTCTGGGTCATCTTGAGGACCTGCACAAGGGGACATGAAGTCTAAGATGGAGTTGTAAGCTGCCAAAATGTTGAAGGAGTGCTATACCACCATACAGGGATTCCCTTGGCAAAGAGTAGAAAAAATATTGGATCAAGATATTTAAGGAGATCTCTGAATAATTACTAGTGAATCACTGAGGTAGCAAAGAGAGAACTGTGAGTCCACACACTATGAGAAATAAATACTTTATGTAATTAATAGAATTAATCTAAGAAGGTCAATAACAGCAACAACAACAGAAAGTAGCAAAAACAAAACAACTGAAACATTACTGAGGATAGAAAGGAAGCCAATTTTTACAACTGACACATTATATTATGTAAAAATTTTCGATATTCAAAAAATATACAAGACACACAGGGAACAGGATAGTATAGTTTATATACACAGGGAGAAAATTTCAACAGCAGCTTTCCTGAGGGGTAACAGATGTTGACTAAAGAAGGAAATAAGTAGAACTTAGTCATTTTAAATATCAAGCAATAAAGGAAATGATAGCTGAAGAACCTTTATAAAAGCATGGCAACAATAACTCAAGAAAGAATTCAGTTAGTAAAAATATTTAAAAACTAGAGTTGTAAAACAACTAAAGTTAAAAAGACTACATAGGGGTCAACAGCAGATCTGGATATCAGAAGAAAGAAGCAGTAAATTTCATCATAGGTCAATTGAAATTATGCTCTCCGAGGAACAGAAAGAGAAAAGAATGAGAAAAATAATGCTTTAGAAAAGAACTTGAAATGTTTTTCTCTTAAATTTCGGATAGCTTGTCTACATTAAATTAATTTTCATTTATCAGTTTTCTTTTTGATTTTGAAAGTAAACTACATATTTTATTGGTATCCCTGGCATCTTATTTGACTGGCCACCATGGGACAGTCTCTGGAGACTGTGGTCTTTACAGGAGAAACACATGAACACTAAGCACATAGAAGCTCCACGGAGTTTACAGTGTTAACATGGCTGTGCCAGAGGGATATGGCTACTGCTTTGTGTTTGGACTTTTCCCAGTTCTCTTTTTCTTTGATATTAAATCTCCTAAAGAACCTATCAGCCCTCCAGACTGAAGGGGCATGTTGAGCACTCAAATAGCCTATTATAAAGCAACCATAACTGCCAACTTGACACAGAGAGCTTCCTGATTCAATGGCAAACACTATCATATTTTTTGTTTGTTTGTTTGTTTTGTTTTGTTTTGTTTTGTTTTGAGATGGAGTCTCGCTCTGTCACCCAGTCGTTCTGTCGCCCAGGCTGGAGTGCAGTGGCGCGATCTCAGCTCACTCCAGGCTCTGCCTCCGGGGTTCAGGCCATTCTCCAGCCTCAGCCTCCCGAGCAGCTGGGAGTACAGGCGCCCGCCACCATGCCTGGTGAATTTCTTTTTGTATTTTTAGTAGAGACAGGGTTTCACCATGTTAGCCAGGATGGTCTGGATCTCCTGACCTTGTGATCCACCCACCTCAGCCTCCCAAAGTGCTGGGATTACAGGCATGAGCCACCACACCTGGCCAACACTATCATATTTTTAACCGTTTCCACATGTGCACATTTTCCTGAAAGCTACAGTGAAAAATGATCATTTGAGGATTTTAGAGAGCAGTTATTTTTACTATAATCTGTAATATATTATGAATTGTAAAATAGTACCCAAGATAAAGTAAGTGGAAATAAAGGAGAAAGATATGTAAACATGTAAATGATATTAAACATTTCTAAGAGACATGTGGGTATTTGAATTATAATATGACTTGGCAGTGGAGAAGAGTAATCAAATAATCCTGGAGGATACATACACACACATTCACACACACACACGCACATGCACATATGTACACAAACATATATATTCAACAACCTACCTTTTTTTTTTTTTTTGTTTTTTTTTTTTTGTTTTTTTGGGTGTATTGAGACTTTAAGTGTCTGACGGTGGGGGGTACTATGGGGGTTGTCGAGGTAACGTGCCAGGTTTTGTTACATATGTGTTTTGAGTACTTATGCCATTGTTGTGTGCTGTGCACGCCGAGAGATCTCGGCAGCACCGCTGCATCAAGTTCGATCATTGATTCTTGTAGGTAAGCGTCGCTCCATATGCAAGCCCCGCTCTGCCCGCCTCTTTGGTGGTGCCCCCCGTCGTCCCCCCGGTTGCCGTCCCCAGGAGCAGGCCCCATGTGCGTGATGTTTTCCCTTCTGCCGTATGTCTCAGTAGTGATCTCAACACCTACCTTGTATGCGTATATGTTGTGTGTTGGTTAACCTTGTGACTTTACATTAAAAAGTTGGTTCTGGTTTTGTAACTTATGCTATGAAAACGATAGTTTTAGATGAGAGACGAGTATTCTTAGCCTAGGGGCGTTGTGTTTGGGGGTGTTTTTTGGGGGGGGGTGCCACCTCACGCCGTAGATCCCGAGCACTGTTGGGGCGAGGCGCTTCGGGAGTGTGGGTGGGGCGGCCGGATCGCTAAGTGGTCAGGATCTGGAAGTCGAGGAGCGCGATCCGGCGGGGTAACATGGGGTGGGGTGAAATCCGTCTTTGGGCTGGGTTTCCGGCCGCTATATAATACAAAAATTAGTTCCGGGTGTGGTGGCGGCGCGCCTGTAGTCCCAGCTACTTCGGGAGCTGAGGCAGGAGAGTGTCATGAACCCGTGCCCAGAGCTTGCAGCTGAGCCGAGATCACACCACTGCCACTCAGCCTGGGGCGTGGTGAGGAGGAGACTCGTCGGCGAAGTATATAAAAAAAAATAAAAAAAAAAAAAAAGGAGTGGTATATTCTAAGAAAAACTTAATTAAAAGTAGACAAAAAGTATAAATAAATTGAATCTCTAGAGGGTCAGAAGCTTCAGTAACAAGATTACATCTCTGTGAAATTCTTAAGAGGCTGGAGAAAACGTACAGGAACGTTGGATCTCCCCTGGAAATTTATTGGGAGTTTACAGAAATTCTGTACCTTCCTTTTGGTACTCACAGTCTGATGAAGGAGACTAACATGAAAATAAACAAATACAAAGAATATGGTAAGATTTCTAACAGAAATAAGAGACTTGATGACTGCTTGACTATTAGAGTTAAATAAAAGAAGTAAGGATAATTCTGAGATTTCTTACTTTAATGGCTGGATGGCTGTTGTTTCTACCAAATAAAATACAGTCAGCTAGAGGAGAATGAAAGAATTCACTGAATTTATTTTGGGGTATCTTTATGTGTTGTTACTATAATGCATTAACATAAAATATGTAGTATATTCAAAAAAGTGCATAGAAAATACCATGATATTCAAATAGAGTCATCTACTCTGAAGTGGCAGATTACAAACATGAGTCTTTGTGAACTGACCCCAAAACAAGCAAGCTATCAAAGCCCAGGCTTCAGAAGGAATTAGGTATTTATCTAGTTCAGAAACAGATAGAATAATAGCGCCAACAGGTAGTTACTGGACTTACTAACCGATGGGTTTATATGTTGCAGCTTTAATCATTTGCTAAAATTAGGTAGTTACAGAGGTTTGGGCATATATTCCTACTGCCTTGGCTTACTGTCTGCTGAAGATCATGTCAAGAATGGCCTTAGTGAAATAAATGGTGTCTCCAGAGTTTCATTCAAACTAAGCCTTAGAGAAAACAGAGAAGGCTTTCTAGGAGGGAGGGGTGACTGCACAAGCAGATCACACTTTGGGGGTATTCTCCATAAATTTCTTAGTGTCTCACTTCTGGCGCCCTAACAGAAAGCTTCTCTTGGTTATTGGGAACTCACTTAAATTCTTTTTTCTTAGTATAGGTAAGACATGTTGCCATCTCATTAGTAAATTTATTGGAAACTAAATGATAATTGTTAAATGTTTACATATATTTACCAAGCACAGTTATGCTTATTTGTAAACTTAAGCAATATTTCTTAGCTAAAAGCCTATGCGTACATTTCCATGTGGGTTAAGTTGCTCTTATACCACAACTCTGCTTAACGTTATGCCCTGTAATTTTCCATTGGCCTCTTGTGTGTTCAGTTGTCTCATAGACAGATATATGAATGGAACTGGGCAAACCACATTTCCAAATGAAAATCAATCATTTGAGGGGAGTTGCAAAGAATAAAAGTTTAATAAATACTTTAAAATCTTTTATGCTTTATAAGTTAAATGTGTGTTGATTTTGTCTTAAGTTCTTATCTCTAGGGTACAGACTTCATCTGTTCTATGTCTCTATATTCTAATGAGAGTTGAAGCTCTAAATGTTTCTAATGCATTTTACGACACGTTCACGTTTTTCAGTTCCTTACTATGCAACACCTCAGACACTCACTCACATGGGCCCAGTGTAGCATATCTTTAATAGAAGAATGCAGATGCCATAACAAGAAAAAATTATCTCGCACAGATATTATTTGGACATCCATACAGGGAAGCATTGCCTTAGGAATATTCATCAATATTTATAACAATATATGATAAATAAATATTTACCTTAATTATATTAATTAAAGATCTTAGATAATATATTTAATAGAACATCTGATAATATGTATGATATGCTACATATTAATATTTAATATAAATATTATGTTAAATAAATATCTTAAACTTTTACATCAGTGGGGTTGAGAACCAGAAATTGTCATAATGGAGGCAAGTATAAAAGAAATCATGTTATGAAGAGTGGAATGAATATTCCACAAACAATGTGAGGTAGACACTGGATTCCAGAAGAAGGATAGAAAGCTTTTATCAAAACGAAAGGTTCTTATGACTCTAATTTTAGGCTCGTAAGAAACTACTCTTGCTGCAAAAGTCAAAAAGGCTGAATTATGGACGGTTTGGTATTCACTATCATTATGCAGAGGCTGGGCTGATTCTACAGATAAATGTAATGGCTTTTCAGAAAACAGGCTGGACTTATTAACTAATGGGTTTATATGTTGCAGCTTTAATCATTTGCTAAAATTAGTAAATCTCCCATTAATTTTACATGGTAATGTTACTCTGTCTATCTTCTGATCTTCTTAAGGAGTTATTCTAAAATACATATTAATTTACTTTTGGTGGATGTTAAAGCTTTTATTGCCTTTAATTTTAACTTTGTCATTACCTTTTATAGTCTTTAACTTTCAAGTTTTTTATGCTTTAGCATTAGGAAATCTTATTCTGAATTCTTGATAAAGTTATGTTGGATAAGGTTAACAGTATTGTTTTAAAAGTGATGGCATGTTGAAATATCTGTTAAATATTGTGTGTGTGTGAGTGTGTGCATGTGTCTCCATATTTGATGCAAATTTCCTGGAAAACACAATTTAGTTTTTGTTCTAAGACTGTTTGTATCACAGAACTCAACACTGGCCTTGCACAAATATCAGCTAATTTTATTACTAACCGTTCCTCTTAGAGGAAATAAAAATCATGTAGTGGAATTAAATGAACTTGCAAAACTCAGAAAAAATAAAAAATAAATACACTAAATCTTCTCATTTACAGAAGAATATGTGGGAGCTCAGAATGGTGAAATGGTTTACCAGGAAATGTATATTTATTGAGGAGAAAAGTCAACTTCTCAGGTAGGCTATTGCACAGTATGCCTGGATTCTCCCACATGCAGAATTATGCAAGAATCACTTCATAATCCTGCTTTAGAAGCCTGGCTACTTTGCACTAAGCAGTCAACCTCTCAAGTTTTAACATGGGAGACAAGCTACACATTACCACATCTCATCCTTCTTCCTGATTGGTATTCCTGGTTTGCAAGATTTTCACTGCTGGATTGGCATCCCTGTCTTCCTCCTGTTTGTCCTGACCCTGCTGGGGAACAGTGTAATCATTGTTACTGTCAAGTTAGAGCCAGGCCTTCAGCAGCCTATGTATTTTTTCCTTTGCAAGCTGGCAGTGAGTGACATGGCCCTTGCCTCTTCCATAGCACCCAAAATGCTTGGCATCCTCTGGTTTGATGCTCCCAGGATTGACTTTAATATCTGTCTCACACAACTGTATTTTATCTACATATTTTGCGTTATTGAGTCAGCCATCCTTGTTGCCATGGCTTTTGACCGCTGTGTAGCTATTTGCATCCCACTGTGTTATACAACCATGCTGTCAACACCAATGGTTGTTAAAATAGGTTTAGTTGATATAATCCGAGCTATCTTTATGGTTTTGCCACATCCTCTTTTCATTAGTAAGCTACAATATTACACAAAGTATGTAATCAATGATGCCTATTGTGAGTACATGGCTGTGAGGTTGGCCCATGCCAGCATCTTCATTAACAGAGCATATGGAATCTCTGTGGCCCTTTCAGTGATGATATTGGACCTAGGGCCCATAGCCACATCCTGTATCAAAATCCTTCAGGCAGTCTTTCATCTCTCTTCCCAGAACACCATCTCTAAATCAATGGGCACCTGTGCTACTCATGTCTGCACTATTCTTGTTTGTTACATACCTACACTTTTTAGCTTTCTAATTCACTGCATTGTCAAGAAGGAATCTCAAAGTATGAACATAATTTTTGCAAGTTTGTACCTTTTAGTTCCCCCAACAGTCAATATCCTGGCATATGGTATCAAAACCAAGCATATTGGAAACCAAGTGGTGGGTCCCTTTTTCTCAAATAAGAAAATTTCTATATATATATA
>NW_016826106.1:31931-36692 GCF_001698545.2 Rhinopithecus bieti
GAAATTGTCAATAAATACTAGAAATAATTGTTATATATTGTGATTATTTCTTATTATATATTGTTATATTTTGTTATAGTCACAATTATAAAATGAGTAGGCAAATTATTGTAACTATTTAAAATTTCTTAATATTTTAGACTCTGGAATTTATAATAATATATATTTTTTTCCAATTCAAACTCCCTACACATCCTGATGGAAAGTTCTGGAGTAAAAATAATTATTTTCAAGATAATCTTTACCGATTATGAAGATAATGATAACGTATTATCATTCAAATAATGATTACTGTGTGGCTGGCTGTTTATCAAGCCTTATACATGTGTTCACTTCTTTAGTACAGAAAGCTATGCCATGAGAGTGGTGTTATATTTGTACATTGTCATTGTACAAATTAGAAAATCAAGGCATAGAAAAGTCATGTAAGTTACACAAGGTAACTTATCCAAAGAGTAGCAACGCAGATTTTGAACTCAAGGCATCTGGGTTCAGAATACATGGTCTTAACTATTTCACAATATTGTTTATCACAACAGAAATCTTGAGCTTTTCATTCATTTTGTGAACCAGGAAGCTTATTCCTCTCAAAAGTTTAGATTGTATTCATCTATGTTTGCTCTTCTAATTCTAGATATTGGGGTAGATTTACTGAGTCTTCCTCACTTCCTGCACCTGAAACATTCTATAACAGTATTTTGACAAAGCCACAAAAAAGAATTGCTCCCATTTTACTAATGTTCAATCAATGCAAACAGGAAACATGAAGACTGTGCTTTCAAAACTTAAGGAAAACTTGAAGAGTCAATAATTCTACTTGTCTGCATGCAGTTTTCTTTACTTTAGTGAATAACAAATTCACTAAACTTCAGTGAATATTCACTTTACTTCAGTGAATAACAATATTTTGGTCATGTTTTTTAAGTGCCTAAATTGAAGCAATTTACTTAAGAACATTATTATTATTATGCTTGCAGCATAGAAACTATCTTTGGGTATCTCTCTCAAAGAAGCTCTGTTCAAAACGCCATTTTATTTTAAGACCATTTTCATAAGTGAGGGGTCTTTGAATTGGAAATTATTGAATTTTAATAAACATTGGAGTATATTTTTCAAATATCTAATGGACATATGTGTGTTCTCACATGAATTAGCTCCTTACAATTTTAGCTTTTTATGTTTGTACCCTATAATCTTATTCTTATTTGTTGATTTACTGAATATGTATCATGTTAACTTTTGTATATAATTATATGGCAACTAGATGTGTTTTTTTTTTACACTAATGACATATTTCTCTACATTTATTCAATGAGTTTATATTGAGTGGCTCTATCAGGCATTTAAGAGCTAGGTTCTGTGGAAAGAAAAGTCAAGTTCAAATCCTATTTTCACTGTTAATAGCAAATTAATTTTATTTTTAACTTTGTACATCTTTGGTTCCATCACCTGTTAAATGAATAAAATAGTGTATGTACTTTATATGGTTAGGGTAATAATTAAATGTGATAGCGAATGGAACACAATTATCACAATAGTTAACAAACTCTTATTCCATAATACTAGTGTCAGTGCTATAGCAGCCACTAGAAATATGTTGATCTAGATGTTTAACTAGATATTGCCACTAGAAGGCTGTATTCCTTTAACTCAATGCCAAAATTGGACATTTTGCACTTTTCCCCCTACCCAGACCATCTTACTAAACTTTTTATCTCAGTGAGTAAAATATCAAGTAATCAAAATTAATAAGAATCAATTATTGTCATAAAGCATACATCAAGTAAAATATGTGCTAAAGTGATATAAGAAACTAATAAAAGAATAAACAAATTAATTAAAACACCATCAATGAAAATCCAGCATCTATACCAGATTTTGTAGAAAAAAATAAATTCAATGTAATGTAACTTTCAATTGTGCAGATGATTACAGAATGCCAAAAATAACACTGAGCTGGTGAAAAATTTATAACTATGGCATGTGGAAGGAGATGCCAAGCAAGGCTGAGCTGAGTCTTGAAGAATGATGACGGTTTTACCAGGTACAAAAACAGAGCAAGGGTTTCTAAGTCGAGGTAACCTCACTATGAATGTGAAAAGAAATAGTAAGAAAAGTGAAAAGACATCCAGAAGTCAGTGATGTCATAAAAGTAAAAGGACAGCTTAAAGGATATCATACACTTAGGAAAGCAGTGGAGCCATCTAATAAGGTTAAGGTCTGACTGTGTCACTATGAAATTTATTGGTCACCTTGAGAAATAAAGAACAATGCAGTCATAATGGTCACAGGCCTACACAATCTTGGCTCTAGAAAATAAATCTAACTCCAAATTTCAATTTTTTATTAAATGGTAATACTACATTTTGTACTTAAAGAGAGCTAATTCTACACTTGATCAACAACACAGAATATGGGTATGTCAGGCCCATGTGACTAACTGTAGTACATAGGCAAAATCCAGGCGTCTTTCTGTAAATTAAGTTTTATTGGAGAAGTGCTATATCCATTAATTTTTGTGTTTTCTAATGAAGCGTTTGCACTAATATTATAAAATCTAAGTCACGTGAATCACTGTTTAGCTGTCTTTAGTGACCTACCTTTTAGTTTCAAAGGTTCTCTCAAAATTTCTATAAGAACCGTATTACACAATCTACAAAAATATTTACAGCTAAACACTTGAAGAAACAAAGGTCTACTTTATTATTCAATGTTTTCTACATACACATATTTATGTGTGTAATTTATTTTTAAGTTTAATTTCGGGAATACACATCGATTTCAATGATTAAATGAGCATATATCATACCAAAACACATGATTGTCCTTGAGAAATTAATAGATTTTCCCTTTAACTAATAGCTACGGTTATGACAATTTACCTTAAAATTTATTAATTTAATCAGATCTTAGCTCAAACTAAACATGTAAATCATGATATAAATGTATTTATTATTTTATCTCCTGGCCTAGTGAATTTCATGATTATGATTCAAATATACCTATATCTATGTTTGTATATCTATCTCCCTACCTATTTATCTTCATCTATATCTATCTATAGGTATATGTAGTAAGTTGTGTAAATATTTAGTGGAAAATTGGGGGTTAAAATGCATGCAAGAATTTTTATTTTAGTCCCGATGTATAAAGAGTTTGAAAATAATCAATTTCATCCTTACAGAAGAAAAAAATTTTGAAAAAAAAAACCCTGAAAATCAATAAGTTTTCTTCAACTCATCAGATATATGAGGTTAAAAGGCCAATTGCTATCCCCAAATCTGCAGCCAAGCCAATACAGAGAATCAGAGTCAATATCAGTTTACCTTAAAAGATGCCACTAGAAATTTAAACTGTCTCGCTCTGCAAATATGTTAAAAGACAATCTTCTGGGAGAAAGAAAAATGTATAGATCAGAGAAATCTACAAAAAGAAAGAAAGATTATTGGAAAATAATAAACGTATATTAAAATATTTAATTTCACTCAGTTGATTTAATAGATAACCCATTTGTCAAAGCAATAGTAGTAACAAGACACAAGATGATTATAAAATAAAGATAAATGAAATAAATAGAACAAATACTATAACGGATGGGAGGGAGAAATTGGAAAAACTCCACTGTAAAGTACTTTCACTACCTATGAAGCAGTACAGTATTATTTGAAAGTGAGTTTAGAGTAATTCTAAATGTGCACTGAAAACTCTAGGGCAACCACTGAACACTTCAAAGAAGTAAAATTGATATTCTAGGAAAGGAGAGAACCCAGAATCATGTAAAACGCTTAATTAAATCCACAGAAGAAAGACAGAAAAAGAGGGAAAATAAGAAAATAAAAAAGAAAGAATAAAGGAAAGGAATAGAAAAGCATAACAAATGCTTGGCAGATATTAATTCAACTATATTGATAAATTCTTCAACTGTGAATTGTCAAAATGCATCAATTAAAATATAAAGATTTGTAGACGCCACCTCTGGGGACAGGGCACAGTTAACAACAACAACAACAAAAGCAGCAGGAACCTCTGAGGACGGAAATGACTCTGTCTGACAGCTTTGAAGAGAGCAGTGGATCTCCCAACACGGAGGTTGAGATTTGAAAAGGGACAGACTGCCTGCTCAAGTGGGTCCCTGACCCCTGAGTACCCTAACTGGGAGACATCCCCCACTAGGGGCAGGCTGACACCCCACACCTCACAGGGGTAAGTGCACCCCTGAGAGGAAGCTTCCAAAGTAAGAATCAGACAGGTACACTCGCTGTTCAGCAATATTCTATCTTCTGCAGCCTCTACTGCTGACACACAGGCAAACAGGGTCTGGAGTGGACCTCAAGCAATCTCCAACAGATCTACAGCTGAGGGTCCTGACTATTAGAAGGAAAACTATCAAACAGGAAGGACACCTATGCCAAAACCCCATCAGTATGTCACCATCATCAAAGACCAGAGGCAGATAAAACCACAAAGATGGGGAAAAAGCAGGGCAGAAAAGCTGGAAATTCAAAAAATAAGAGCGCATCTCCCCCTGCAAAGGAGCGAAGCCCATTGCCAGCAATGGATCAAAGCTGGTCAGAGAATGACTTTGACGAGATGAGAGAAGAAGGCTTCAGTCCATCAAACTTCTCAGAGCTAAAGGAGGAATTACGTACCCAGCGCAAAGAAACTAAAAATCTTGAAAAAAGAGTGGAAGAATTGACAGCTAGACTAATTAATGCAGAGAAGGTCATAAACGAAATGACAGAGATGAAAACCATGACANAT
>NW_016826106.1:40699-58079 GCF_001698545.2 Rhinopithecus bieti
AATAAAAAAAATAAATAATAAAATAAAATATAAAGATTTTGGAAAGAAAAAAAAACTAAGATAAACCTGCATATGATAAGACACTCAAGTTAAATATAAAAACACATAAAGGATTAAAGTAAACATATTAAAATATATACAGTGCTAACTAGCCAAAAGAAGTTGGAGCAAATATATTAATTTCAGACAATGCAGAAATAAAGTGGGTATCACATTATGACAAAAGATGAACTTTCCAGAAAGACATCACAATCATAAATGTGTATGAACTTAGCGATAGAGAATAAAAATATATGAGCAACATGGACATATCCACTATTGAAACTTGAACTCTCCTTTTTCAGTAATTGATCATACAGGCAGGGTATCAGAAAAGGTATAGGTAACTTTAAAAGCATAATCAGTCTATTTGATCTGATTGACATTTATAGAATGCCTTGCTCAACAACATAATAAACATTCTTTCAAACTCACATGGAACATTCACAAAGATAAGACTGATTCTGGGCCATAAAACACATCTTGACAAATGAAAAACAATAGAAACAATACAAAGTGAGTTCTCATGCCACAACTACATTAAACTACATAAAAAACTACTTTTTAAGCAGAAAGTTAGAAAATTCCCAAATATTTGGAGATTAAACAATATACTGCCATGTAATAATAAGATTAAAAAGTCTAAAGTTAAATATTTTAAAAACTCTATATCTTGAGCTAAATATAAATGAAGATAAAACATCAAAATCTGTGAGATGCAGTGTTATAGGAAAATTTATATCCACAACTGCATGTATTAGAAGAACATAAATATCTATAATTAATAATCTAAGCCTCTACATTAGGAGAATAAAGAACAATTTAAATCTAAAATAAAAGAGAAAACATTAAAAACTTTAAAATGTATCAAATAAATTGAATACAGGAAAAAATTCAGAAATTAATAAAACTAAAATATGGTTTCTAGAATAATCAATAAAATTGATAAACCTGTAGCCAAGCAAACAAGAAAATGATAGTGAAAACAAATTACTAATACCAGAAATAAAAGAGGGGGTCATCATGACTCATATGTGGACTTAAAAAAAAAATAAAGAAGTGCTCTCACCAATCCTATGCCTATAATTTTGACAACAAATTATATGAACAAATTCCATAAAAACATGAACTGCCAAAATCTAGAAAGAATTAGTCCCATGAATTGGTTGACATCTATTAAAAATGAATCAAAAATAATAAATTTCTGGCCGGGTACGGTGGCTCACGCCTGTAATCCCAGCACTTTGGGAGGCTGAGGTGGGTGGATTATGAGGTCAGGAGATCAAGACCATCCTGGCTAACACAGTGGAACTCCGTCTCTACTAAAAACACAAAAAATTAGCCAGGCATGGTGGCGGGTACCTGTAGTCCCAACTACTCAGGAGGCTGAAGCAGAAGAACAGCGTGAACCCGGGAGGTGGTGCTTGCAGTGAGCCGAGATTATGCCACTGCACTCCAGCCTGGGCAACAGAGTGAGACTCCGTCTCAAAAATAAATAAAATAAAATAAATTTCTAAAACAAAAAACAATAGATTTCACTGGCAAATTCTAGAAAACATTTAAAGAAATGATATCAGTTCCTCTAATCTCTTCCAGAAAATAGAAGCATAGGGAATATTTCTTAATTCATTCTATGAGGCCAGCATTATCCTAGTACCAAAGCCAAATGAAAAACATTAAGAGAATGAAAACTTAGACAAATGAGTCTCACGAATGTAGATGCACAAAGCCCTAACAAATTGTTAAGCAATCAAATCCTACAATTTATAAAACAATATTGTATTATGTCCATGGAATTTATTTCAAGTGTTTAGGACAAGTTTAATATTTGAAAATCAATTAATGTCATTCATCACATCAATAGGTGATCATATCAATTAATGGAGCAATAGAATTTGCAAAATCTGGCACCCATTTATGAAACAAACAAACAAATCTTCCACTTTGTAAAAAAAAAACCTACAGAACAACCTTATAGTTAACTTTACACTAAAGGATGAAATACTAAATGCTTTTCCCCTAAGATCTGAAACAAGGCAATATTTCTCCCTCTCACCACTCCTGATCAACATCGTACTGTGGTTCCCAGCTAGTGCAATAACAAAAGGAAAGGAAATAAAAGGGTATACAGATTTGGAAGGAAGAAACACAACTATCTTTGTCCACACATCATGAAGTATACCGTGTGATACTGACCATGGCATTATGCATTTGTAAAACACACACACACACAAAAGAAGTTTACAGCATAGAGTTAACCTTATTATATGCAAATTAAAAATAATCAGAAGATAGGGGAGTTATAGAAAGAATGCATATGGTAACAAAATCATCTAACTGTATAATAGATACGTGAAACAATCTCACTGAGGGGGGTTGTGAGAAAAGCTACTGACATAAGTAACTTGGGAAATGAGTGGTGTGTAAAAACAAGGGCAAAAGGAACAGTGTGTAAACACTGTACTTACTTGATAAAGTTATTTCCCACAAAGCAAACATCATCAATTCTGATACTGCTTTATGTGTGTTCTAGAAATTACCAATGCAGTAAATGCATGATAGACAGTTGAAGCCAGGCTGTCCACTATTGGAGTGAGAATTTATAGATAAGCAAGGAGAAGAGGCTAGAAAAATCTATGTAGGAATAAAACAAAGTTGCACACATTAGTAGGAATCCAAGATTAGCTTAATTTAGGTCCAAATGGTTACATAAAAGAATATTTAGAATATTTATACATATGTGTATATACCTGAGTTAGCATACCCATATACAATTCCTTGCTGTGCCTGCTGAGAGAACCTGAAAGACAGACATTTAAGTCGGAACAAGTATACCTGGGACTCAAATACTGGTTCCTATTATGATTCACCAATAAATAAATAAAAGTTTTTGGAGAAACAATTCTCATACTGACAGAGGAAATACCTAAGATGATCTTGGAGCATCTTTTAGTTCCATATAAGAGGGGCTAAAACACTCACATACATACATATATATTATAAATACACATATACACACAAATATATACACATATACACACATATATACACATATGTGTATATACATATACACACATATATATATACACACACACACACACAAACATACACACCTGCACACACAATAAGGAGTAGGCTAAAGAGGAACAGAAGCCAAATGTAAAATATATCAATGACCAAACTGAAATAACTTGATAATAAGTAACAAAACAACATTGGATTATAATCCAAAGTATAGTATAAGTATCCCTAAATCCATACTGATATAAATAAATAATTGAATAAATTAATCAAAAGAAAATAAAATCTCCCATGTAGAAGAATTCTAAGTTATTTATTAAATTATGTAGCTATTCCCATCTTTATAAATAAGAAATATATAACTGCACTCCTTAAATGTGGATTGCATATGGTTACTTTAAAGAGTACAGTATGGGAATGTTTTAAAATAAGTTTAAAATGGAGAAACCTCAAAACATTATTTCTGCCAAGTAATCAATGTCAACACACACCGTGATAAATTATGTTGATGATAGATACCATTGATATAATGTGATCCAAATGGCACTTTAACTCTTACTTCCAAAATCACATAAGCAAACTCTAATTCTAAGAATGACATCAGATAAATTCCAGTAAGAGGGCATAATACAAAATACCTGAATAATATCAAGGCCATCAGAATTAAGGAAAGTCTCAAAAATTTTCACAGCCAAAAGAAGCCTGAGCAGACATGACAACTAAATGTAATGAGGCATCCTGAATAAAACCTTGGGGAAAAGGGAAATTAGATAAAAATTAAGAAAATATGAAAAACACTGTAGACTTTAGTTAATTATAACATATGAATATTAGTTTATTAATTGTAAAAAATATGCCATCCTAATGTACAATGCTAACAATAGAACAAACTAGGTGTAGAGTCAGTGGGAATAATTTGTACTATATATGTACTCAGATTTATGGAAATCACAATCAGTCCTAAATATAAAGTCAGTAATAATGCATTCCAATGCATATTTAAACATTTGGTACCTTGTAGTGTGCACATTATCATAAGACACAAAATAGACTCGAGTGGTAATGATGACGATAATGACAATCAAAATTCTAGGAGAAGAGTTGGTTCATTGTTATTAGAATTATCAGCTTTGACACTACGTTTATTCTGGTGTTAAAGAACTTCATGCACTTAATATTTTTAACTTCGTGCACTTAATATTTTAAGAGAATAACACTTAAATTTAAGATTCATTGAGGTATTATTAAGATAATTTAAGCTTATTTTAAGATTCATTGAGATATTTTAAAGACAATTTTTACACTGAATAATTGAAGAAATACATTGAGTAATTGGACTACAAACAATCTTCATGATTTCTGTTTTTTTATGACGTCTATTGACTGAGTACTGATTCAGTAGCATTAATAACTACTGAATCCATTTAACTAAAAATCCAAGGCTTACTGTCTTAAATGCAAACCTGCAACTTTATACATCAGCATATTAATATAGTGATTAGTATAGATTAGTGTGATCATAAAAATAGTATAAATGGTTTAGTTCATATTTATTAGAATTATAATAATTAGACTAAATTTTTTATGCAGTGGTGACAATGTAATAAATTTTTTAAACAGAGATTAAAATATTAACAGTCAGTGTTGCTTTTTAAAAATATCTGTTATTGAGAGTTAATTAAATTATAAAAAAGATCTTTATAATTTGTGCCTTCATGTCATCTATTGATTAAATGTTATTAGCTCTGTGTGCTTCAATCAATTTTGTAACCAAAACAAGTGAAATTGTTTAAGTAGGAGTCAAAGTCTTACTGTTTCAAATGCAAAAGTAAAGCTATTTCAGCACACAATGAACTTGAGAAAGCACAGATTCTCATCAAGATAGAGGCTGCTTCAAAGTGACTTTTTGTTATTTAAAATGAGATAAATGAGAAATCAGGAAGGATTTTAGAGTAGAAGATCTTGGACACTCCATCTCGAATTTGTTTGGTCTTTACTCCATAAACAATAGGACTGAGCAAAGGTGGGACAAGTAGGTAAATGTTGAACAGAAGAATATGAATATAGGATGGAATATGGAACCCAAACCTGTGTGTAAAGAAGGAAAAGAAACCCAGGAAATAAAACTCAAGGAAGACACAAATGTGGGCAATACAGGTGTTAAAGGCCTTGAACCTCGCTTCCTTTTGAGGCAGATTGAAAACAGTTATAAATATTCGAATGTAGGAGAGTGTGATGAAGATTACATCAAGTCCAAGTATACTGAAAGCCACAAACAGGCCATAGATCTTATCGATTCGAACGTCATCTGCTGCCAGCTGCTTCACGATGGCCATGTGCTCACAATATGAATGTAAGACCACAGTGGTCCTGTAGAATTTCAGCCGACATTTAAGGAGAATGACACATGGAGCTGCAGACAAGGCTGCTCTGAGTGTCACCCCAACCCCGATCTGAGTGAGAAATTGGTGGGTAAAAATGACTGCATGTCTCAGAGGATCACAGATTGCCACATAACGGTCCAGGGCCATGGCCAGCAAAATACCCGACTCAATAGGCTGAAATGAGTGGATGAACCACATCTGCAAGAGACAGGCATCGAAGTGTATTTGTGGCGGATGAAACCAGAATATTCCTAGCATTTTGGGTAGGATGCAGGTACTGAGAGCAATGTCTGTTGCTCCAAGCATTGCCAGGAAGACATACATGGGCTCATGAAGGCTGCGCTCAGCTTTGATGATGACCAAGAGCAGGGAGTTCCCAAACACAGCCATGATGTACATGGCGCAGAAAGGAATTCCAATCCAGAACTGCACAGACTCCAAGCCAGGGATCCCAATCAGCGTCAGCACTGAAGACATAAAGACTGTGCCATTGAGCTTAAGCCTGTTGACTTACAGCTGCTTTAGAAAGCCTTCTGGTTTAGTTAGCTTTTTTGTTTTCTCTCTTCTGCTCTCTGTTCTTGCCTAGATTTATAGAAATGTATATATTCAGAAATTAAATATGGCTTTAAGGGCATTTTGTCAAGCATACTCCTGTACTGGTTAAATAGATCCAGGAATACCTCCTAAGAGCCTCTCTCTCGTAATCTTTCTCTGTCCCATTTTGTCTCTATTTCAACACAAAAGCATACAATACACACACTATTCAACAGACAAAGACTTCCTCACAATAGTGTTATGTCTGTATTTCTGTGTATTTATCAGTTGAAAAATATCAGTTTGGTTTTGCAATACGTTTAGAGATAAACAAATACAAAATAAAATTGATTATATGTCAAATGGTAAACAAGTCAGATGGAAATGACTGAAACTTGATATATGAGTAAAATCTTATCAACTTTTAGAGCTGGAAATGTACTTACAAAATTGTATTTGATAGAATAATAGCCTCAAAGAGAATAATAGCTTAAATCATAATACATTTTATTTATCTTGAAACGTTTTGTCATATTAATATATCAATAAGTAATCTTTTAAAATATATAAGGTGATTACAAATTATTTAGTAAAATAAATCTGAAAGCATCAAACAAACAAACACAAATATTTCAAATGTTCTAGAAAACATTGTAAAGATAAATGTATTTGTTCAATGGAATTTAATTTATGATGTTATTTGTTAAAAGAATAAACAATTTTATATATTTCCTTTTATATACAGAACATCCATTGCTCTTTATTTGATCTGACAAAATGTGCACTATTAAAACAGGTAACAAACCTTGAGCTTATATTGAATTTGACAAATTGAGTTCTATAATATCTAGAATATCATATAAGAAATATCAACTGAGGGAAAAGAGAAGTACCACATGCAGATGCTCCTGGCAAGGAGGGAAATGTATCTGCAGGTGATGTCCAGAGTGTGCATTAAAAAAATCCTAGAGAAAATGGCATTAACTTACTTGGGTGAAATGTTTTCTTTTGAGGGGAAGAAGAGGTGGTAAAGAGGGGCAGGAATTCAAAGGCTTGTGCAGAATGGCTTCTCCATTTCAATATGGTATTAAAAATATTTAATCATTGCACTAGGGCACCTTTGAGGAAAAGAACATCTTAACCAGAGTAGGCTCATTGTATAATTCTTTAGCAACATGTACAATTTTCAAGTAATAAAGCAGACTTAAAGGATAATTTCATTTTAACAGCAGCTATCTATTTTTCTTCTCGTCCTCTGAATTTTGATCTGTTTTAGTATCACAGGCATACTTTTCCATACATTTTCTAGGGAACCATCCCCTTATCCTTGAAACACCTTCTTGTCATCAAGAATTTTGTCTCCATATAACCAATATCGTAAACCTCTTGTGGCTAAAATGAACTTCCCTTTTCGTAGCTCTATTTGAGGCCCTTCAGTGCAGGGCTTGTGAAGAAGGTTTTGATTCATTTATTCGATGGACAGCAGGCATCACTATAATCTATTAGTTCTGACTCTCTTATCTGCTTTTTGTTTCAACTGTTCTATTGTTAAGCTGTACTGGTGACAGCCTTCTCTTACTGGCCACTCAAGTCCATCTTCTTCAGGGACCCCTGACCACATAAATACCTGTTTAAAGCTCCTCCATCTACTTCCTATACCATAAGGAAAAACAAAGACTTCATCTAGTTGATAATATTGAATTCGATCTTTAGCCTTCTCCTCAATCCGTGATTCAATAGAAGTTTTGTTTCTGAGAATTATTTTCATCTGGATAAAAAACAACATCCCACCAGCTATGTTTTTTCCTAAAGTCAATCCCAAGGCAAACAAGATGGCAGCAAATGCAGCTAATCCAAGTGGAACAATTGGAAGAGGATCTCTCCAGGCTGCACTCATGTCAGTCTTCACTGTGTTCCACCCAAATGAGAGCCGATTATAAAGCTTTGTGTACACAGTCATCACAAAAATGAAAGCAGCATGGATATTTATTTCTTATTGCAATACTTGTATGTCTTATATAAAGTCTAATTGTTCTTTGGTTTAACGGGTAGGGTAAAATGTATTTATGACAAGATGGGCATCTAACCTTGCAGAAGAAGAGAGTGAAGTTGCTCTGAACTGGGTACAAAATTTGAATGGAAAATTTGTTTTTTTCTGATATTGTTCTCTTTTTTGATTCCCTTTTGAAAAGGCGTGAGTTATGCATTTATGCACATTACGTGGTTTCCTCCAATAATATCTGTGTATTAGAAAATTAATTCAATTAATTAAACCCCTGCCCCTTCTAATGCCTTAAGCATGTGTTTAGGTGATTGCTGGGTAATCTAGGACTGAGATGATTGTATAATCATTGGTAAACAGCTTTCCCATCAGTTTAGCTCTCTGATATTCCCGAGTGCATGAATGGAAACCACTTCTGGACCTTTTGGACTGATCTAATTTTTCTTTGCCTGGCTCTTTATGTTCTTCCTACACAATCTTACCTCCCTAAATACAACTATCCCATTAGCATCCCATCACACACACGCACTCTCTCTCTCTCTCACACACACACACACACACAGAGATAGAGAGAGAGAGAGAGAAACAACTTTTGACAAATTTTTCCCATCAAATCCATTTTAAGTAAAGGCAAGACAATATGTATAGGTATACATAGATACTTTTCTTTTTCCAGTGTGAGATGAAACAGCTTTGTTCTCCAGGAAAACTGTCATTTGCATCATCTCCAGTTTTTCATACTTGCTGATCACTATCTGTGATATTTTCTATTAGCTGTGGTAGAGCCCCAGTGTGGCTTGTGACCACGTTGTGCAAAATACAGAACCACATGAAGGAGCTTTTTTCCAAAGTTTGCTTAATAACTAAGAGAAAGCTGATGTCGACTTTGATGGGCATTTCTTCCATCCTAATATCAAAGAATCTCTTACATGGAAAAGATTCAAACACTAGAAATGCTTTATGTGTTTCACTATAGGAACCTTCAATCTAACCTCTTAGCTACCTTGTGTGCTATTAATTCCACCAAGAGGTAAACATCTGTGGATCCAATTTATGTTTATACAAATATATATTATATAAAATATAAATAAATATTTTAGGCAGAGTTCTATTAAAGGACCATTTTCCAAAAGACAGGAGAGCTCTAAATTACCCACAGTGAAGATTTATTTTTACTCATATTGGGTGACAATAGATTTTTTTCCTTCAGTAGGCTGTACCAAATATTTTTCAAAGGCATCATGGAGTCAGAATTATAAGTGAGCCCAAAATGCCATCTAACTCCCTTAGTCTCTTAAGAAACATAAAGACAAAGGTTTTTTTTGTCTGTTTGTTTTGATTTGCTTTTTAATTTCAACACTTATCCTTGCTTACTAAGGAATAGACCAATCTTTCTAACCATGTATCTATCTGTCATTAATTCTCACGATCAACTCTCCATACCCTTATGAAGGTCTTTGATGTGAAGCCATTATTCTGTTACTTTTTCATTGTTGCTTATTCAATCAGGCAAAATCTCCTCTGCATAATACCATCCAGATAAGTTACCTTCTGCTGATCAATGCCTAAAAACAGCCTATCCTATATTTCTCCCAGAGAAATCCACTGCTCAATGTAGTTTCTAAATCATTGTTTTTCTATATATTTCATTTATTTTAATATTTTTGTCCCCTTGTATCTGTGTTGATATGTCACCCAACAAATTCCTTAGAATTTTTTTTTTTTTTCTGACAGTGTGTAGAATTTAACTTGAGGAATGAGATCCCCAGTTTTAAAATCATATACATCTAAATTTTCATAATTAAAAAAGTAAAGAAATAAAAAAGCACATCACATTTTATAATTAGGGTACAAAAAGGTAAGAGAGACAAATATTTTGTGTCTGGATCTTGTTTTATGTCTTGGTGGATACACTAGTATACTAACTTTGCTTTATGCGTTAATATGAGGACAATAGCCATGTCTCCCCCATGAACAAAAGCTTTCATTCATGTTTCACATTAGCTTCACAGAACTGCAACATAAACTTGCACTTTACCTTGGAAAATTATGTATTAGACATTACTCATATATACATGTTACTTACAATTTCATATCCTGACAAATCTCTCATTTTTCTATCCAGCATATTGTCATGTCTTTTTCTTTCTTTCTTTCTTTTATTCAGAGCCAGTACTTCATCTTAATGATTCACATTCTTTTACTTTTTGTTCATGGTAAAACACATTAGTTACTCCTTTGATACCTGACACAATAACCATGCTCCCTCTGTGCCTGAAAAATCTTACATTTCAATCAGTACATTCAGCTTTTCTGACAGAGAAGCTCAATGATAAAGAGAAAACTACATTTCTCAAAAGGTTGCCACTACAATTTATGCAGCTCTGGATTCTCTGGCTAAGTTCCAGAATTTCTACTCTTTTTTTTTTTTTTTTTTTTTTTTTTTTTTTTTTTTTTTTTTTTTTTGGAGACAGTCTTGCTCTGTCGCCCAGGCTGGAGTGCAGTAGCCGAATCTTGGCTCACTACAAGCTCTGCCTCCTAGGTTCATGCCATTCTCCTGCCTCAGTCTCCCGAGTAGCTGGGACTGCAGGTGCCCGCCATGATGCCTGGCTAATTTTTTTTTGTATTTTTAGTACAGACGGGGTTTCACTGTGTTAGCCAGGATGGTCTCGATCTCCTGACCTCGTGATCTGCCCTCACCGGCCTTCCAAAGTGCTAGGATTACAGGCGTGAGCCAACGCGTCCGGCCTAGAATTTCTACTCTTAAACTTCACCTCTCTCTTCAAATTGTCTATTATAACTCCTCTCTTCATCATAAAATGTTAGTTACAATTATACAAACTCTCAACTCCTCTTCCTCATTCCCTATCCCAGCAGGAAGGACATCTCTCCTCCACTTCTAGGAAGTTTTCCTATGTTCTGTATTTGCTTGATTATTGTCTTTTCATTAAAGCCTTGTAATATAAGCATTTAAAATATATTTGTTTTTACACTACTAACAAAATATTCATGCTTAAACACATTATGTTATACTATAAGCAGTAATCTCCTCCTGATATTCTCTGTTTTACATTTTATTTACAGCTAGGAAGTTCAAACGTGGATGAAAAATACATATCTCAGATTTAAAGTTTCTTTGAATTAAACTCACTCTTCACATTGCTGTTGGCAGAGAGTTTCTCCCTTTTATCCCCAGTTCCTTCTGATCCATAAAGTAGGAAATGCTTCCGCTGAAAAATTTGGGAAGGTAAACTACTCTTAATTCTACTTAATCACTCATTCTTCCAAGAAGGTGAAGATGAATAGTGACTCATGTGGTTGTTGAGATTGGGAAAAATGTTCATTTTATGAGAGTCACTTTATTACTTCTGGTGGTCTGGCTCTAAGTTCTCTTTCTTTCTCTCCTTTTCATGCTCTCTCTCTCTCTCATATCTCCATCTGTATCCATTTCTATCTACCATCTTTATCTATCTCTATCTCTACCTTTCCAATACACTCAAGACCAGCATGTCTTTCTGCTTCTGCTGTCACAGAGTAGATAACTTCATTTTCGAATGACTGTAGCTGGTTGGGGAACTCACTGTAGTTCAGGGAGTAGTAAAATACCTGATTTGGACATGATCTTCAAGTATTTTGATTTAATGTGGCTTCATTAATCATGTAGACAACGTAGCTCAGTAGATTGGGGATTCCTATAAAGAGATATTTGTGCAATTGCATGTGGAAAAAAATCGTATTTTTGTGGAATAAAACTGGATAACTACTGTTCATTTAAACTCAGTCTACATTCAGTGACTAAATGCTTAGCATATAATTGTTTTTACTTTATCTTAACATTGCTAAAATACTTATTTTCACTCTTAACAAAATCGTATCTTAGAATTTTAAAGACGATTTTTGAGTTGTACACTTTTCTTAGACTTTACTCTATAATATTTTCTTTAGATTTTCATGTCCTTACCACCTGACAAATACCAATTTATCATTCAACTTTCAGCTCAAGAATCACCTCCTCTATGAAACATTCCTAACGTTTTTAACAGAGCTGAAAATTCTTCCTTTGGATCTTAAATGTAAAATGACTATTCAGTGCATCCTAGTAGGAATTAATTTAATCTGTTATGTTTACTGGATCTACTTTACATAAAAATGCATAAAATGTAATATGGTTGCAAATTCATTTATTCTATCGCCCAGAGTGTATCAGAATGGAGAAGGGATTATGGGGAATTAGAAAATGTGAGGAACTAATCTAAGAAACATGCTAACTATCTTGATATTTAAGCTTTCTTTGTTTCCATTTTGGCATTATCTTTATATGTTTTCCTGAGTCAGGGTCAGACCATATACCTGCTTTAGTCGAAAATCTGAAAGATGCACCCAAAACAAGAAAAGACAAAAAAAAAAAAAAAAAAAAAAAAAAAAAAAAAAAAAAAAAAAAAAAAAAAAAAAAAGCTGAAAATGCTTACGAGGCCAAGAGAAACTGGTATCCTAGGTCAAATCCTGACAATTGGGTTATTATTTTTCTTTAAGAATTTCTGCTCAGAGTAACTCCTTATGCTGAATTAAATATTCAGTTACCATATTCTCCTTAGATTCTGTCTAATCATTTCTCTATCTGCATCTCAGAGGAACCTAGAAGAACACATACTCACAAGCTTAATTTTCCAATCTTCTCATGTGCATGCACCTACTCATGCTGGTATAGCGATACATGCAGTTATAAATAAACCATTTTTAATGAGACAAATATAGCATCAGCAGTTGGGCAACAGTATGAGCCAATTCTCTTGAGGAATGAAAGATTGATAAATTTTATTCCCTATCGTGAATCCTATTTAATCCATCTGCTTTTAAAAAAATGTTGGCATGAAAATAAGTTGTATAAAAATAAATCAAAAACTTCTTGGTCTCTACTCCCTGAATATTAGTGATTCTTATTACTTATTTCATAGAATTTTCACAGAAGAAATTTCAGTCTTCCGTTTTCCTTCAAGCTTGAGTTAATAACAAGCAGGTCAAGGGATGCCCTCCTATAGTATCACACACACACGCGTGTGTGTGTGTGTGTGAGCAAGAGAGAGAGAGAGAAAGAGAGAGAATTGAATGCATTCATGGTGGGAAGAAGTCAGAATCAATTCTAGGAAAGCATTTCCATTATATTCAGAGACTTATAATTCAATTTCATGTAACATGAAAACAAGTAAAACTAGTCCTTCCAAGAGCTAATCTGAACAACACCAGTAGCATTTATTTGGAATCCGTGATTATTTTCTTTTACATATAACTGCTCTTTAATTCTCAAAACTACTTGCTCCCATGTTTAATATTCAGCTCTCAGATCAAGCATGATCTCCACGAAACAACTCCAGATGTTCCTTTTTCAGCTTTTATTTTAATTTCCAGAGTATGTGGGCAGGATGTGCAGGTTTGTTACATAGGTAAACAGGTGCTTCACAGACCATCCCATCACCTAGGTATTAACCCCAGCATGCATTAGCTGTTCTTCCTGATGATCCCCCTCCCCTGCCACCCTTCAACAGGCTCCAGTGTGTGTTGTTTCCCATGATGTGTCGACACGTTATCATCATTCAGTTTCCACTTGTAAGTGAGAAAACGCAGTGCTGGGTTTTGTGTTCCTGCATTAGTTTGCTGAGGATAACAGCTTCCAGCTCCAGCCATGTCCCTGCAAAAGACATGATCTCATCCCTTTTTATGAGTTCATAGTGTTCCATAGTGTATATGTACCGTATTTTCTTTATCCAGTCTATCACTGATGGGCATTTAGGTTGATTTCATGTCTTTGCTATTGTAAATGTGCTACGATGAACATATATATGCATGTATCTTTATAATAGAATGATTTGTATTCCTTTGGGCATATACCCAGTAATAGAAATGTGGGTCAAATGGTATTTTTGCTTCTAGATCATTGGGGAATTGCCACACTCTCTTCCACAATGGCTGAACTAATTTACACTCCCAGAAACAGTGGCAAACCTCTCCTTTTCCTCTGCAACCTGCCAACACCTATTGTTTCTTGACTTTTCTTTTTTTTCTTTTTTTGTGGTGGAGTCTTGGTCTGTCACCCAGGCTGGAG
The DNA here is from genome assembly GCF_001698545.2 of Rhinopithecus bieti. NCBI lineage: Eukaryota > Metazoa > Chordata > Mammalia > Primates > Cercopithecidae > Rhinopithecus > Rhinopithecus bieti. Next base: position 54,780 of record NW_016826106.1, read on the forward strand.
TACAGTGGCATGATCTTGGCTCACTGCAACCTCTACCTCCCAGGTTCAAGTGACTCTCCTGCGTCAACCTCCTGAATAGCTGGGACTATAGACATATGCCACCATGCCCGGCTATTTTTTGTGTATTTTTAGTAGAGACAGGGTTTCACCGTGTTAGCCAGGATGGTCTCAATCTCCTCACCTCATGATCTGCCTGCCTCAGCCTCCCAAAATGCTGTGATTACAGGTGTGAGCCTTGGCCCTCTTGACTTTTTAATAATCACCATTCTGACTAGTATGAGATAGTATCTCACTGTGGTTTTGATTTTCATTTCTCTAATGATCAGTGATGTTGTGCGTTTTTTCATATGTTTGTTGGCCACATAAATGTCTTCTTGTCCTTTGCCCACTTTTTAATGAGGTTGTTTTCTCTTGTAAACTTGTTTAAGTCCCTTGTATACTCTAGATATTAGAACTTTGTCAGACAGACAGATTGCAAAAATTTTGTCCCATTCTGTAGGTTGTCTGTTCACTCTGATGATAGTTTCTTTGGCTGTGCAGAAGCCCCTTAGTTTAATTAGATCCCATTTGTCAATTTTAGCTTTTGTTTCAATTGCTTTTGGCATTTTCATCATTAAATCTTTGCCCATGCCTATATTCTGAATGGTATTGTCTAGACTAAGCCAGCTGAACCGCAGAAACTATAGTTGCCCCTTCCCTCAGGGGATTTGTTCCAGGGAAAGATCAGAGTTCTGTCTGTATAACCCTGGCTGGAGTTGCCTAATTTCCTGCAGGAAGTCCCCACCAGTGAGGAGGGATGGATCAGGGTCCCACTTAAAGAAACAGTGGACATAGCCTGGCACAGCAGCTGTGCTGCATCGTTGGAAATTCCTCCTGATCTGTACTGCCAGGACTCCCTGGAGCCAGCAGGTTAGAACAGTGGACTTGAACTACAGAAATGGCAGTCACCCAGTTGTATTATGGGATGGCCGAATAGGAACAGCTCCGGTATGCAGCTTCCAGTGTGATTGACACAGAAGATGGGTGATTTCTGCATTTTCAACTGAGGTACTTGGTTCATCTCACTGGGACTGGTCAGAAAGTGGGTGCAGCACACGGAGGGTGAGTAGAAGCAGGCTGGGGCATCGCTTCACCTGGGAAGTGCAAGACATGGAGGGATTTCCATTTCCTAGCCAAAGGAAGCTGTGACAGACTGTACCAAGAAAATCGGGACATTGCCACCTATGCACTATGCTTTTCCAATGGTCTTAGCAAATGGCACACTAGGAGATTATATCCTGCACCTGGCTCAGCAGTTCCCATGCCCACGGAACCTTGCTCACTGCTAGTCCAAGATCGAACTGCCAGGCAGCAAGCTTGACTGGGTGAGGGGCGTCCGCCATTGCTGAGGCTTCAGTAGGTAAACAAAGCAATGAGGGAGTCTCAAACTGGGTGGAACCCATCACAGCTCAAGGAGGCCCGCCTGCCTTTGTAGACTCCACCTCTGGGGGCAGGGCATAGCTGAACAAAAGGCAGCAGAAACTTCTGCAGACTTAAACATCCCTCTTTGACAGCTCTGAAGAGAGCAGTGGTTCTCCTAGCACAGTGATTGAGCTCTGAGAACAGACAGACTGCCTCCTTAAGTGGGTCCCTGACCCCAGTGAAGCCTAACTTGGAGACACCTCTCAGTAGGGCCAACTGACACCTCATACAGCCAGGTGCCCTTCTGAGATGAAGTTTCCAGAGGAAGGATCAGGCAGCAATATTTGCTGTTTTCCAATATTTGCTGTTCTGCAATATTTTCTGTTCTACAATATTTGCTGGTAATACCCAGGCAAACAGGGTCTGGAGTGGACCTCCAGCAAACCCCAATAGACCTGCAGCTGCGGGACCTGACTGTTAGAAGGAAAACTAACAAACAGAAAGGAATAGCATCATCAATGACAAAAAGGACATCCACACCAAAACCCCATCTGTAGGTCACCATCATAAAAGATCAAAGATAGATAAAACAACAAAGATGGGAGGAACCAGAACAGAAAAGCTGAAAATCCTAAAATCCAGAGCTCACCTTCTCCTCCAAAGTATCCCAGCTCCTCGCCAGCAATGGAACAAAGCTGGAAGGAGAATGACTTTGATGAGTTGACAGAAGTAGACCTCAGAAAGTCAGTAATAAAAACTTCTCTTAGCAAAAGGAGGATGTTCGAACCCATTTCAAGGAAGCTAAAAACATTGAAAAAAGATTAGACAAATGACTAACTAGAACAAACAGTGTAGAGAAGATCTTAAATGACCTGATGGAGCTGAAAACCATGGCATGAGAACTACGTGATGTATGCACAAGCTTCAGTAGCCGATTTGATCAAGTGGAAAAAAGAGTATCAGCGATTGAAGATCAAATCAATGAAATGAAGTGAGAAGAGAAGCTTAGAGAAAAAAGAGTAAAAAGAAATGAACAAAGCCTACAAGAAATATGGGACTATGTGAAAAGACCAAATCTACATCTGATTGGTGTACCTGAAAGTGACAGAGAGGATGGAACCAAGTTGGAAAATACTCTTCAGGATATTATTCAGGAGAACTTCCCCAACCTATCCAGGCAGGCCAATATTCAAATTCAGGAAATACAGAGAACACCACAAAGATACTCCTCAAGGAGAGCAACCCCAAGACATATAATTGTCAGATTCACCAAAGTTGAAATGAAGGAAAAAATGTTAAGGGCAGCCAGAGAGAAAGGTCGGGTTACCTGCAAAGAGAAGCCCATCAGACTAAGAGCTGATGTCTTCGAAGAAACTCTACAAGTCAGAAGAGAGTGGGGGCCAATATTCATCATCCTTAAAGGAAAGAATTTTCAACCCAGAAATTCACATCCAGCCAAACTAAACTTCGTAAGTGAAGGGGAAACAAAATTCTTTACAGACAAGCAAATGCTGAGAGATTTTATCATCACCAGGCCTGCCTTACAAGAGTTCCTGAAGGAAGCACTAAACATAGAAAGGAACAACTGGTTCCAGCCATTGCAAAAACATGCCAAATTGTAAAGACTACTGATGCTAGGAAGAAGCTGCATCAACTAACAAGCAAAATAACCAGCTAACATCATAATGAAAGGATCAAATTCACACATAACAATATTAACCTTAAATGTAAATGGGCTAAATGCCCCAATTAAAAGACACAGACTGGCAAATTGGGTAAAGAGTATGACCTATCAGTGTGCTGTATTCAGGAGATCCATCTCACATGCAGAGACACACACAGACTTAAAAAAAAAAAAGGGATGGAGGAAGATCTACCAAGCAAATGGAAAGCAAAAAA